>NW_004949132.1:2557027-2563277 GCF_000317375.1 Microtus ochrogaster
ATGCTCACCTTTCTAGACTTGGATGGAGGTGGGGGTTCCTTGGACTTCCCACAGGGCAGGAAACCCTGATTGCTCTTCGGGCTGAGGAGGGAGGGGGACTTGATTGGGGGAGGGGGAGGGAAATAGGAGGTGGTGACGGGGAAGAGACAGAAATCTTTAATAAATAAGTAAATAAAAATAATTTTATCTTCCTTTTTTAAATGTTATGCTAATAAATATTTATTCCTCTATACAAAGTAAATACTTCATCCTTCATTTCTGTTTGTAGCAACATTCTTCTGACAAAAGATATACTTCTGTAAAACCTTTAGAAATTATAGTATCATGAACACTCTAATAATGTTTTTGAAAGTAAGCCATAAAAAGAGTTTTGAAATAGAAACAGAATGGCTAAAGAGATGGCTCAGTGTTTAAGAGCATACATTGCTATCACTGAAGATCCACGTTTGTTTCCCAGTACCTATTTTAGGCAGCTCACAACTGCATGAAAATTCAGCTCCAGAGAATCTGCCACCTCTAGCTTTCATAGGCACCTGCATGCACATGGTACACATAAACTCAGACAGCCACACATGTGTATACACATAAAAAATGCATAAACAAAAACATCAAAGTTTAACTTCCTGTGAAGCAGAATGTTTTATGCTCCAGTTGTCAATATGCTCCCCTGAGTTCAAAATCCTTAGCCCATTGGTTAACTGACTTTCTATTCCTTTCTACATCTCAGTATCAATTTAGAAATGGCCTAAGCATCACCTTTCTGCTTGGGGATTGAATCATTTTCCATTTCCATGTTTTTGATAAACAAAATTGCATTTGTGTAACATGAAGGCCTGATTGTTGCCATGGCCACCTAGCTAGCTTAGCCCCGAAATAATCACACAAAGTCTGCATTAATTATAAACTGATTGGTCCATTAGCTCAGGCTTCTTGTTAGCTCTTGTAGCTTATATTAACCCATTATTCTTATCTATGTTAGCCAAATGGCTAGGTACCTTTTTTTGGCAGGGCATATCACATCCTGCTTCTTTGGTGATCTGGGCAGGACTGGGAGGAATGGGCTTTTTCCTTCTTAGAATTTTTCTGTTCTCATTGCCCTGCCTCTACTTCCTGTCAGGTTGACCTGCCTATACTTCTTGCCTGGCCAATCAGCACTTATTTAAAACATGAGTGACAGAATACATACAATTCTCCTGCACCACATTTGATTTGCTGATTATAACTCTTAGCATATAATTCCAAATCATGCATTACATAATATGAAAATCAGGATAGTTAGATAGCTCCTCACTGTTTATGATCCATAGTCTTGGTTAGGTCTATATAGCAATGTCAAACTATGTAATATCTTGTATTCCACCAGAATATATGATTAAAATCATCAACTGTACCACTTCAGATTATACTTCTGTTTGCCAACAAGAAAGCTATTTAACTATGCTTTAGTATTCCAGAATATATAACTAAGACAGAGCAAGCAACTGACCACTGCTCTAAGCAACTTTGAAACCTTGTTCTCTGTACTCACAATCTATTTCTCTAGTTCCATCCTCTCCAAACTTACACTCTGGACTTGTATTAACTTCAACTTGAGGATGAACCTTTAATATTTACATTCTGATTACTTCTCTCTGTTTTTGAACTTCTCTTCCTAAGAACCTAATATTGTGGCCTAATTCCTGGCCATACCTTTTGCTTAGAAATTGGATGAAAGTGTTCTTAATTCTAGATCATGTTGTTCAGTAATGATCATTCTGTCATATCAACTTAGGTCTGGAATTTAAAGTAGTTATATCATTATGACGTGAAGCTAATTATATTCATTGTGCTCAGAATTGCCAATTCTAAAGTAACCTTCAAAAATAGCACTTTGGTATTTGTTAGTACGAGTTCTCATTTATTTAACAATATTGCCATGGTGTAAAATTAAACACTCTATTTATATCTTTTACAGGTACATAATTGGTGAATTCAGTAACAAATCTTTGGGCACAATTAACAAAAAGTATTAGAAATTATTCCCAGAAAAACAGAAAATATCTATAAATTCATCCATGTTTTAAAAAGTTACAAAGTGTGGCTAAGGTAAATTGATAACATCCAAATTTCCTTCCAGCACTCTGTTTCTATTTGTTTTGTCAGTGGAAACAGATTTGTGTAAAAAACATCAGATTGCTATCGCTATCCATTTTGGTACAGAATGAGTACTATAATTCATTTCTCAATACAAATGCAAGGTGTGTTGAGAATCAAAATCAATGAAAATACACTGAAGCAAATCTGCTTGCTGCAAGGTAAACAACCATTATTATGAAGAACAAAATGTGTGAATCCAAGTGACTCATGCAGCAAAAGACAGGAAGAATGAATGTTGTATTTTTGTTCCTTTAAAACCTGATGAATCACTATCTCGGTCTTTTATTGGGATAAAATAACAATGTGATTTTCTGAAAACTACTGTCCAAAATGTCAAAGATAACTTCCTGTTTATGTTTAACTTAGTTATCTTGCTAAAGTTTGGGTTTGTTTTCAAAGTCTAAAAGTGCTAGCAAGTGAATCATAATTTTATCTGCTTATTTTTGAAACGTTCAAGGGCATATGACTATGACACTTTTTATTAGTTCTTTAAGAATTTTGTACAAATTATTTTGAATTTACTCACAGCACCACAATTCCTCACAGATTCACCCCCTTCTCAAACCACCTGTATTCGGGTTTTTTGCAGATTTATGTATAATAAAGACTTGTTTATTTATGGGAGACTCACAGATCACTGTCCTAGATCATAGTCCTCTGCACAAATGGAAAACAGGAACTGAGTTTAGCAGCTGGAAGCAAGGGCTGGAAGCAAGAGAGCATGCACAAGCTCCACCCAAATTTGTACCTTGCTTATTTTGTAAGCCATCAAATACAAACTGTGTTGCTCATATGCTCTTCAATATGTGTCTTTCTACTAGAGAATGGCTACTTTCCAGGAGGTACACCTTTAAAGACAACCAATTCTCTTTCGATTCCCAACAGTTACTTAGATAAGGCAAGGGACTCTGTGATCTTCTCTCCTGTCTAATCTGATTAGTGGGTTAGCTGGCCTGCCTTGAGCTAGTATAGGTCTTATGTATGGTGTCACAATCACTGAGAGGTCTATATTTGCAGCTTCCCTATTGTGTCAGAAATACTACTTTCTTTGTAGTTCCACACTTCTGGCTCTTATACTCATTCTGAACCCTCTTTTTCCATAATTGTCCCTGGGAGAGGATTGCTCTATATATTTTACATTTAGAACTGAACATTCCCCCATCTCTTATTCTCTGCACCTTGGATCATTACACTTCTCTGTTAATCACCATCTACTGCAAATAAGACTTTCTTTGATGAAGGTTAAGATGCATTCATTATTCTATGGGTATAATAATAATAATACATTAGAAATAATTTTAACACTCCTGCATTTAGCCAAAATAATAATGGATATTTTATACTTGACAAAGGAGCATTGGTATATTACACCACACACAGAAGTGCCAGTTTTCATAAAAGAAACACTAGTAGATTTAAAACCATTGATCAACAAAAGAGTGCTGGTGGGTGTTTTCAATACCCACTTTCACCAACTGAGAAGTAATCCATAAAAACAAAATCAATCAGAAAAATGCTGGAGTTAAATAACCTCATAAATCAAATGAACCTAACAGATCACTATAGAACATTTCGCCCAAACACTACAGAACACATCTTCTCAGAAGCCTATGGGAATTCTGTAAGGTAAACCACATATTAGGACACAAATCATGTCTCAGCAAATATAGATAATTTGAATTCATGTCCTGAATTCTATCCTCAAATCAAGTACTCCTGTTTTTCAGACTAACTTATTCAAATTAAAATTTTCTACGTACTGCCATCGAAATACCAACTCAGTTTCCTTGAGTTACTAGTTAGACCTATTTTTTCTAAGACTGGATGCTAACAGTCCTTATAATTTCTTTTCATGTTCCCTAAGTTCATTAGTTTTCTACTTTTGACTGCTATTTTTTAGCTCACTCTATCAATCACAGCTATTTGATATTTTGTAACCATAGAAGCAAGCTTATGCTGTCTATGGGCACTGAAACGGACTGCATTTTGTTGGGAGAAGTGCTATCTTGATGTCAGGCTTCAAAAATTACGCTGTCAGATAATAGCGCGGTGTCAAATTTCTTCTTAGACAGTCTTATTATCAGCATCGCCTCTTTAAACATGTTAGTTGGTTTTTCAAACTTCCTTCCCTTCTCTGGATGGAAATTTTGGCTTCTTTGTTTGAGTCCCCCTTGCAGTTCTCTGTGTGTTTGAACTATACTACCGTTTTGTTACTCTCAGCTCTTTAAATCCTAACAGTGGGCAAGTGGCCACTTTTTTCGGCCCTTTGTGTATCTTTGCCAATAATCCCCTACCCGGTTTTCTTCCACCTATTATCTTCCTCCACAAAGTACAGGATAGGAAGCTGTGATGAATCCTGTCAGGATTTCTTTTCATACAACTAATAACAAGGGATTGGTCTCTCCAACCCTCAAACTGATCTGTAAGTCTGAGTCCTGCAGCATCACTTCATACTGTGAAAACTGAAAGCTGTCATTTGTTTTTCAGGGAAACTGAAAAAGGAATGACAAAATAAAGGTTAACTCTGGCATGTGAATGGCTGCTTACTTAGCCCTCATGGTTTGAAGCCTAAAAGCCATACAGGCAAAGAGAATAGTAATTGCACCGAAAACAAGAAATGTAAAAGCAGGGCTGAATTGGAGTTTCTAGTTCCCTAAGACTTTAGTTATATAATGCACACATGATGAAACTGGACTTTGTGAGCCCCAAACTGAAACAAATGCCCTGTCAAGGTGTTACAGTACTGGAAATTGTAGCTGTCTCTGAAAATTCAGTGAATCCATGAAGAGTGGAAGGCAGGCATTATTTTCTTCATTGTTCAGATGTGAAAATGGAAACCTAGGAAAATTTAGTGGCAAAGAATAAAGAAAATAGATTCTAGGAGACAGAGCTCATGTTTACTGCCTCCCAGGTTGGTGCCTTTCAAATGCTTCTTCAGTTTCTTAGACTTCCAAAGAAGACCTTGAAATCTAGACAGCTAATGAATTTCCAAGTCACATATACTTTTCAAATATTCATTAAAATTCCTAAATCAAAAGGCATAATTGTGTTTTAGAAAATAATTAACATTATGTAGGAAAAGTCATTACTCTAAATTTTTCAATCAGCAATAATTGTGCCTCAGATAAATTTCATGAGCTATGATATTGCCATGGAACAAAGAGACATTAAAAGTTGGTCCAAAAGAACAAGTTGCCATAAAATCAATTGAATCAGAAAAAAAATGTGACTGGTATTTAATGTGGCCATTATTGGTCACAGTAATTTATTACGTCTATAAGTGATGTATATAACATTTGTAAAAATAAATTATATAGCTTATGACTATAAACACTGTGCTGACTGTAATTCTGGCTGATTTTTTCCCTCAGTCTAATCATATACATGTAATCTCTACAGCACTCAAATAACTGAGATATAATGATAGAGTCCAAGGAAAGCCTGGGTCACATAGAAAAACCCTGTCTCAAAAGCTGTTTTGTATCTTGATAAAAGATTCAGTTTAACTTTTTTGACTTGCATAAGCACACGGGTTTAGTGAGATCAAATCAGTAGCAAATGATCTGAACAGTGTCCTTTGGAAATCATCTTGGTATCCAAAGGGGAAAATGGAGTGTTAATATTTTTTAACTGTAAAATATTACTGAGTCTAGTCAGGAATATTCCATCCAAAATGTTTAGCAAAATTAACTGGTGATAGTTTACAGAGCCCTCATCTAAAAAAGATAGGAAGAAAGAAAGAAACACAGCTGATGTATATGTTTGAATTCTTTAAGCATGTATATATATATATATATACATACATATATATGTACATTTTGTACATTTTCTGTAATTTTTCTACAGTATATTCATCTCCAATTTTACATGGGAGATCAAAAGATGTGTCCAAAGTAGCTATAGCTGAAAACTGGGGTATTGTATATTTCAAAAGTTCAAGATAGCTAGCTGCACAGTGGTGGTGCACACCTTTAATCCCAACTCTCAGGGAAGCAGAGGCAGGTAGATCTCTGTGAGTTTGACATCAGCCGGAACTACAGAGTTAATTCCAGGACAGTCAGGGCTGTTACACAGAGAATCCCTGTTTCAAAAGAAAGAAAGAAAGAAAGAAAGA
>NW_004949132.1:2563377-2584814 GCF_000317375.1 Microtus ochrogaster
GTTAGCAGCTTGTTTGTTCCTACCCGTCACAACCAAAAGTAGTAACACAGAAACTGTATTAATTACAATACTGTTTGGCCAATACTTTAATCATATTTCTAGCTAGCTTTTATATCTTAGATTAACCCATTTCTATTATTATATTTTACCACAAAGCTTGTGGTTAATCAGTAAGGTTCTCGATGGCAAATTGTTGTCTTTCTCCTTTGGCAGCTACATGGTGTCTCTTTGTATCCATCCAATGTCTCTCTAAATTGTTGTTTAGATTTTCTGCCTGCCTTTGCTCTGTTAAGCCATTGGCCCAAAGCAGCTTCTTTATTAACCAATGGCAATAAAACTTATTCACAGGGTACAGAGGGGAATCACACATCACCTTTCCATGACCTTAAGCTTTATTATCTTTGTGTTTACATGGAAGAGTTGTATAGACACTGTGATGTTAGTAAAAAAAAGGAAAAGCATCACATTTTTGAACTTTTGTAATTTACTTGCAAATTTTAAAGGATGAGAATGGAAGTCCTGAGAATGAGTTGTGGTTATTCTACAAGGAAGTAATCCCTGAAAGAAGAAAGAGTAACATAGACATAAACAAGGGGATTTACAGAATTGCTTAACACAATGAGTCTAAAAAGTTCCATGCAACCACTAATAGCACAGCTCAATCTATGAAACTGTAATCATCAGAATCAAGGAGACAATTGATGCAGCCCTAGGAGGTCAAAGGTTCTAGAGGCTGCTGGTAGAAAGGTCCCAGGGAGCTGCTGTTAGAAATAGCAAATTCTGAATACCAAAGTATGAAGCAGGAGGAATCTGAGAGTCAGGGATAGCATCAAGAGCAGTAATCATACCCACTGTTGAAATAGAGAGAGAAAGAGAAAGAGTCAAAAAAGAAAAATAGGCTGGTTCACCATTGTTCTTGTCTCTTCTATTTAGATTCTCAAATGATTGGCTCTTATGCTAGTTACATTTTAATGTCAACTTGATACAACTTAAAGTCATCTGAAAAGAAAGAACTTCAGGTGAGGAACTGTCTTCTTCAGATTGTCCTGTGAGCATTACCTTGACAGAAGATTTTTGTAAAAGAACCTAGCTCACTGTGGGTTTGGGAGTGGGGCTTCTGGGTTTGTCAGAAGACTAAACACAAACAAGAGAGCCAAAATGCCAGCAATTTTTTCCAAGTTTCTGTTCCAGGTTCCAGTCTTGAATTTTTGCCCTGACATTCCTCAATAATGGATTATGAACAGGAAGTTTAAGATAAAATAAACCCCTCCTCCCCTAGTTGCCTTTAATCAGACTGCTTTATACCAGCCCCAGAAAGGCAAACTAGAACAGATGGTCAAGGGAGAAAAAGTCAAGCTGAGATAGATACACACAGTTCTGCAAATAGGATTTGATACAAGTGTTACTTGAAGAGCTGTCATGGTCATCAGTAGGCCATACATTTACACTGCTTTCTGTGGAGCAACATACAAACTATTTGTAAAATTTTTCTCATGTGTATTTCCTCATAGCTAATATTTGTAGTGATTCAATTGATAGATTCTCTTATGTCAGTTTTCCCTGCCAAATTAAGAACACCCTTTCTCTTTTGTAGGCGCCACACATTAAATTTTGCAGAACATTTGCCTTAATAAAGAAGATGCCAAGAGGCCTGAGACAAGATTCTTTCTCAGGTATCCACTAAGACCATACCATCTAGCTCATGCAAGAACACTAGTCATTTTCACCTTGCACCTGTTAATATAAAAATGGCTGCTTTTCTTGTCTTTTGTACTAAAACTTGTACTTATTCTGCATTTTAATTCTCATGAAAATTCACTCAGTCATTGAACTTTTTCTTTACTGTGTGCTGTCACAACCAATCTTGCTTCATCTGTTATTTTCACTTGCTTTTGATCTAACTTCAACTATCTTGTTTTTTCCCTTCTTTTCTCAGTAGAATAATTCACAGTTTTCAGAGTTTGACATGCTTTGGGAGCCATGTGTGTTCTGGGGTCCTGGTTATGACATAATACTTATCTTGTATCTAAACTTTTTGGAAACCATTTTCACAGAGTGTACAGAATTACCTTTTATTATTTTGATCCTTATACCTTCATATTCTAGTAGTTGCTTATACAATAGGAAAGTCCATATTTCTATATTCCTGGTCTATTGTTATATAATAATAGATAAATAAGAAGGTAGATGACAACTAACATATGTATAGCTTATTGAAGATAGATAAATTGATAAAAGGTAGAAAGAAAGATAGATTATAGGTAGATAGATGATAGATAGATAGATAGATAGATAGATAGATAGATAGATAGATAGATAGATAGATAGACAGATAGATGAATGAGTGGATTTCACAATTTTAGGAGTTCTATCACCACTTACAAATTTAATGATTTACTGGAAGATTCATATGACACAACATAAACTTATCTTCTTGGGTAAGATTTATTGCAGCAAGGAATATAGTGAAATAGCACCAGAAAAAAAGTCTATCCACAGGTAAATTGTAGAAAGGTAAAAAGAAGATTTCTTATTCTTTCACTGTGGGGATTACAAATACTGCTTTCCATTGAAATGAAAACTGCAGGAAGCCAGGTGGTGGTGGTGCAAACCTTTAATCTCAGCACTTGGGAGGCAGAGGCAGGCAGATCTCTGTGAGTTCGAGGCCAGCCTGGTCTACAAGAGCTACTTCCAGGACAGGCTCCAAAGATACAGAGAAACCCTGTTTCAATAAAAGAAAAGAAAACTGCAGGAAAACTGCTTCAAAAGTATAGAATAACATTATTACCTAGTAGTTTCATTAATATCCTAGGATTTTTGTTTTCAAAGTCATTGCTAATTGATAAGGATGATAAAATGATAAACATGAACAGAATTAGAAGAGACCTCTGGGACACTGAAATTGTTCAGTGATCAAGGGAATTGTGAAAACTCTACCTCAGATTCTAGCACCCATATCATATGGTTCACAAATGCCTATAACCAAGAGATCTAACCCCCCACTTTATCTATCAGGCATATGCACATATATAGTCACAAATACATAGACATGTAAACAAAGATTCATGCACACAAATACAATACAGTAAAATATATCCTAGAAAAGATTTCTCTACACTCTTTCATATGAGTTTACATACATAAAAAAGAACTCATTTAGCTTGAAAATCATATGTAACATATTATATGAATATATATAACATATTATATTGATCTGTATATGATAACTGTAACTAATGATAATATAAATATAGCATATAGATCAACTCAAATATTGAGTTTTATTCACTTCACAAGCTTCATTAGTTAATTTCTCACAAACATTTTCTTATATCAATATAATTCTTCCCATTTACAGGTGATAAACTGAAACACAAAGTACTTAGAGCTTAAGTAATCAAGTCTTATGTTTTAGAACTGAAATCCCTGTCTCTAGTTCTCATGACTCAGAATAGACAATGGGGCAAAAATCAAATTGAAATAGAAATACTCAGGAATTCTTATAAAACCTCAGGAGCATCCCTGAGGCTTACTTGATTTTGGAATAACATGCTACTCTTAAGTCATAAGGATAAGGATAAGGTTGCTTTTGCAGTAAAAATACCATCATTAAATTAGGCTACTCCAGGAAACTACCAAAAGTAATTCCACCCCACGCATATCAAGTAGAGCTGAACATTCTATGTAACTATCTAAAATTCCATTCAGCTATGAAGCGTGAATGGAGGCAAATGATGTTGAGACAGCTAAAAATGGCTGATATTCTCAAGTTAGTGGTAAAATTGGATTGCACGTTGAATATACCCTTGCTTATTTACTGCAAATTATGAGTTTTATACTCTAACTTAGCTAGATACAGCCTGTATCAAATCTCATTACAGATAGGTTTTATAAGCAAAGTCTTGCTCAAACACAATCATGTCTATGTTTCTCTGTTGGCTATGGCTACTTCCATGAGACAATACAAAGAGAAAGTAGAGTAGTAAGGATGGAGATTCCAACAAACTCTTAAAATGTTTACTGCTTAGAAAAGTTTTCCAGTCCCTAAACAAATTAAAGGTACATAGTCTCACATTGTGCATCTACGTGGCACTACCTCTGTCCTCATCCTGTGAAGTAAACCTTTCACATGTTTCAACATTTGATTTCTATTTCTTCGTTGTTTTATTTTATCCAGGCAGTCTTTGATAAGGAGTCTTTAGATTAATTTATTTATTTTTTATTGTTTTTTAAAATTTATTTATTATGTATACAGTATTCTCAGTATACTGTCTGCATGTATGCCTGCAGTCCAGAAGAGGGCACCAGATCTCACTACAGACGGTTGTGAGCCACCATGTGGTTGCTGGGAATTGAACTCAGGACCTTTGGAAGAGCAGGCAGTGCTCTTAACCACTGAGCCATCTCTCCAGCCCTGTCTTCAGATTAATTTTAAGATAATTAATGTAAATGAAAATGTACTCTAAATTTTATGGCACATGCATACTATCCCAGCATTTGGAAGGCAAGAAAGGAGGATCATTAAAAGTTATAAATTAATCTAAGCTACACAGGGAATTCTAAGCCAGACAAGGCTAGACAATGAGACTGTTTATCAAAATATCAATAATAACAAATAAAAAATAAAAATGTACTCTTATTACTTGACCATATATGAATCGGAACTTTTAAATCAAAACTTTACTTTTTATTTATTTGTATTACTTTAAAAGGGACATGAGAATAGTTCTCTAGTTCTATATCATCTTTGGGACTTTGACTAAGATCAAGGGGAGAGTAGTTCTGTGCAAGTGCGTTAGCTGTTTCTGGTGAAATCAAAATGATTCCCAATGCTAAATTCAGAGACATAATGTCTTGAAGTTGTTAAAACTACATATTATTATTATCCAGATGCTTACCATACTCATTCTCTGTTGAAACAAATGCTTCTCTTGGAAGCCTAAAGAGTTAGGTTTAATCCCAAAATGTGGAAAAAATATTGAAAATTTCCCTCTAGAAATTACACGCTTCTTGCCCTGTTGTTATTAAGATACATGGCACCATAGTTGCCTATACCTTTGTCTAGGTTGGAAGTTCCATGAGGTTTTTCCCTTTCCCATGTTAACATGTCTATTTTTGTCTTTGTTAAGGTCTTATTTACACATCCATGTTGATAATATTTCATGGTTGTAGTTTAGGATGCACAATCTCATACAAACTTCCTGTTGCTCATGTTCTTACTATCTTTCTGCCCAATCTTCAAGTATGATCCCTGAAACTTGGGGTGCATGAGTTGTGTTGTAGAAGCATCAGTTGGGACTGAAAACCACAAGATCACTTGTCCTCTGCATCTTGATCATTTGTGGTTTTCTTTAATGGTCTCTGTATGTTTCAAGGTGACAGTTCTTTCATGAAGTGTGTCCTATACTTAACTTACTATAAGGATAAATATTTAGAATGTAGTTAGGAAATGTGTTGGTTTAGTAAAGTGAGAGTTATAGGTAACTAATAAATGCTGAAACTGGGAGAAGTAGTCTGCCTCGGGGAAGAGCCCTCAGATTTGTTATCCAGTACCAAGTGGTCAGTCCTGAAATCATATACATACAATTAACATCATACTGACTGAGCAGGTTGTATTTTTATACTGGAGTGTGTGTGTGTTTAACAACAATTAAAGAAATAGAAGCCAAAAATTTGAGAGATGGTGGTGAGGTACATGGGTAGGATTGGATGGAGGAAAGGAAACTGTGGAAATCTTTTAATTTCAAAAATAAAATAAATGGGTATAGCACCAGTAAATCTTTATCTTCAAAGAGTTGGTGCAGACTTCTCAGCCTCAAAGCAATTCAAGTCAGTTATAAGAATCCAGAAGCACCCTGTATTTTCTATTCTGCTAAAAAAAAAATCCATGCTCTTCTATTGTTGTAAAATGCAATATGTCTTTTCATCCCTCCTAAAAACCAATTCCCATGCAGATGTGCCTTTTTCTGGGCTGTCTTGGAGATTTTCTTTTGTATTGATTTAATTGAGCTATACATTTTTTCTGCCCCCCCCCACCTGCCTCTCCCCTCCCCTTCAACCCTCTCCTAAGGTCCCCACGCTCCCAGTTAACTCAGGAAATCTTGTCTTTTACTATTTCCCATGTAGATTAGATCCATGTATATCTCTCTTAGGGTCTCATTGTTTTCAAAGTTCTCTGGGATTGTGGTTTGTAGGCTGGCTTTCTTTGTCTAAAAGCCACTTATGAGTGAGTACATATGATAATTTTCTTTCTGGGTCTGGGTTACCTCACTCAAAATAATGTTTTCTAGCTCTATCCATTTGCCTGCAAAATTCAAGATGTCATTATTTTTTTTCTGCTGTGTAGTACTCCATTGTGTAAATGTACCACATTTTCCTTATCCATTCTTCAGTTGAAGGGCATTTAGGTTGTTTCCAGGTTCTGTCTATGACAAACAATACTGCTATGAACATAGTTGAGCACATGTCTTTGTGGCATGACTGACCATCCTTTGGACATATACCCAAAAGTGGTATTGCTGGGTCTTGAGGAAGGTTGTTTCCTAATTTTCTGAGAAATCACCATACTGATATCCAAAGTGGCTGCAACAACTTGCACTCCTATCAGCAATGCAGGAGTGTCCCCTTTCCTGTACAACCTCTACTCTTGGAGATTTTCAATAGCCACAGACTTATCATTCAACAGAATAAATACCTAGGAAAGTTTCTTGGCCTTGAGCAACCATTTTAAGAAGACTGTGAATTTCTTCATCTGAAATTGCTGCTTCGGATCACTTGAACAACTTGCAAGTCAATAAATTATGGGAAGTAATTTCAGAGTTTCAGACTCTTTTGAAAAATAATATGTGTACTCAAAGTCATGCTTTCCAGTGTTGATGACATTAAAATTAAGCTTGATAGTCAATCATAATGTGAAAAGAGAGTTGCATAGAAATAACAATTAAAAATAGCCACATGAAAGATAACAACATAGGAACAAACTGGACCTTCTGAATGTGGGTGACAGTTGTATGGCTGGGACAAACTGTGGGGCCACTAGAAGTGGCACCAGGGCTTATACCTGCTTCTTGTCCTGGCTTTTTGTAACCCATTCTCTTGGAATTTTCTGCCTAGATATAGTAGGGAGGACCTTAAACCTTACCAAAACAATGTGCCTTACATTCTCTGGGGAGTGGATGGGGAATATGAAGAATGTGGAGAGAATGAGAAGAGGGGAGGGAGTGGAAACTGGGATTAGTATTTATAATAAAGAAGATAGTTTGTTTTCTTTTTTAAAAAAATAAAATAAAAAATAAATCTATGGGCATCACAAATTAAAATTGAAAGGTTATTAAATTGTGTTTGTGTTTTCTTAATTCTGTGTTGGATAGTTTTCTATTGAAAAATAATTTTATACATTGAAAAAAAAGAATGGCCTCATTATGTAATTCTCCCATGATTTTAATTATAAAACTGCTTCACTGCTCTGCTCCATTTTATAAGACTTCATGGAAGTAAACTCAACGAAAACCAAGATGAAGAATCTGCAACAACCCTAATTCAATCAATATACTTTCCATCAAGTAAAGACTTCAAAAGGTCTTATTTAAGTATTTTATTATTCTAATTTTCTTCTTTCATTATTAAGCAGAAAGTTAGCTAGGGCTGATGTCTTTTTTAATTAGTTACAACTTTCTGTGTGAGAAAGCAATCAGACTTGTAATTCTCACCTCAAGCCCTAACCTACAGAGTTCACAAAGACTTAAAAAGAAACAGTCTCTTCAGGTTGCCTATAATGAGCTTTTGAGGCATTTCTGGAGAAGTAGGAGAAGTCTGTTGAAGAGATAACAGGAATCAAATCTTCAAACATAATGTATATATGTATTCAACCAGTGATTCTATTGAAAAATATAGTGGTACCTGAATCAATCCAGTTTACTTTTATTACATTGCACAGCTGATATGATTCATTTTTCCTTTGAAATTAAAGTTAGTTCGGGTAAGTAACCTATAGCCCTTTAAGGGGACAACATTTCTCTCTTAATTTCGAGAACTACCTGCCTAGCTTTCTCTCATAAGCTAAGTAAAGTTCTTTTCTTAGCAGCAGTCACTATAAGCACTTTTCGTTTATTTTATTTAGGACACATTAAAGAGAAACTGATAACTTGGGAAGGCTATATTAAAGTCATGTACAAATCTAATGTCTTATCCTAACACATCCAGAATTTCTACTTTCTGCCATTTCTCTATCAAGCCAAATTCAAAACCAAACAAGGGAGTTCTAGCAAGCTCTGTTTCCATAGCAGCCAAGAAAATCTCAAGTCACATAATATCATGATGTCAACATAGGAAAGAAAAGCACACAAAGACTTCAAATTAGCAAATATTAATTCTGAATAAAACAAAAGGGAAATGGTAAACAAATTTTATCATTGTATTTGACTTCATCTATTTTTTTTAAAATCATAAAAATGTAATTCAGAAGCTCATTTCAACATTCATGATAATAAAAGATAAAGTCATTTTAAATATTTGTCCTAAGAATTTATTTGATAGTATTGAAATTTTAAAAATTGTTGCTCATAGAAATTTAATAGGGAGGTAGATAAAATTTCCAACATATTCTTATCTGTGAATATTAGCCATATTTCTGACTAATGTGGCAGTAAAATGAAAAAAATTCTAGTTATGAAAAATGTAAGAAATACATCATTAGCTCATAGATCTCCATGAAATCTTGTTTTCAAAATGTACAATTATAATATGTTTAATTAGTAAGACCTTAATTATATGCTTTCAATGTAGAGAGAAAATGCAAGGTCTCTACTTAGAAGGAAAAACATTTTTCAAACGTTATTTGACACATGAAAGAACAATGGTAGATATCAAATTTGGTGGTAAACTACAGATAAAGAAATCACCATGTTCCAAGGTCCTCTGGATCTTTGGGGAAATGTTAAAATATGGGTAAATCAAGAGGCATAAATAAAAGCTTCTGATTTTCTCAGATATGCAAACAATCACATGAAATTAAATTAAAAGGCAGGTATGGATTCACTTACAATGCTTTGTTGTAATAGGAGCGGCGGGGCTGTGTCCCCAGCACCCGGCCGCCCACATGGCTAGCTCTAGCTTATGCCCCGAAATAATTACATGGAAACTGTATTCTTTTAAACACCGCTCGGCCCATTTCTATCTAGCCTCTTCTAGGCGAGCTCTCGCACCTGGGCTAGCCCATTTCTAATAATCTGCTGTAGCCCACCAGATGGCTTACCAGGAATGATCTTAACCTGCATCTGCCTGGAGTAGGAGAATCATGGCGACTCTCTGATTCAGCTTCTTTTTCCCAGCATTCTGTTCTGTTTACTCCACCCACCTAAGGGTTGGCCTATCAAGGGGCCTAGGCAGTTTCTTTATTAATAAGAAATCACTCCCACATCATTTCCCCTTTTTCTGTTTAAACAAAAAAGAAAGGCTTTAACTTTAACATAGTAAAATTACATATAACAAAACAGTTATCAAGCAAGAATTACAGTTACAGTATTTATATCTATTTTATCCTTTATCATAACTAAGGAAAACTATAATTATAACTAACCATTCTTCAACTCCATCAAAGACTCCAGAAGGATATAATACTACCTAAGTAAACAAGAAATAAGAAAACTCTAGAAATGACAGAGACATCTCGCTGCCAGGTCAGTCACCCAAAGTTCTTTTGTACCATTGGGGCATCCATCTTCAGCCTTCAGGCCCACAGTATCCAGCAGACATTTTCATCAAGCAGGAAATTCTAAAGACAGTTCAGTCACTTTCTGCTGTATCCTGCAGAATGTCTCACAGACTCTTTCATGAGTCAGGAACCCCGAAAGACCATCTCACCTTTAGGCAAGGTCAGAAGTCCTCTCTCTGCGGGTTCTTTGTGTCCAGTTTATGCATCAGTCCAGGCAAGAGCAGTTTCTTGCCCAAATGGCTATCAAACTCCATAAGGATCCTCTTCGATGCCCATCTTCCTCTCAAAGTAGATTGGTGCTGCCAGGAGCAGACATGTCTCCTTGTCATGAAAAGCCCTAAGTTATTAAAATATTTTAAATGCCATATTCTGCATCCTTTGAGAGATATGAAGAATGCCTATCTGAAATATATCTCTATATATCTAGAAAATCTAACTAACATGACTACAAGTTTTACTATTATCGATGATTATCCATTAGCAACCTATATTTCCTATTAATACATTACAATATTTTAAATGAACTACACAATCACAATACCTTAATCAAGATCAGAAATACATATACATATAACAAAATTGACCTTAAAATCCATGCCAATGCAAATTATTCATACCTATATCAATGCTTATTTTCTTATAGTTTACAGATTTTTATAGTTGTAGCTCTTAAATTTTGAGACAAAAAATCATTGTTTTTCTTTTTAAGGGTTACTAATTCAAGCCCTGACATATTTTACCAAGTAAGAAAAGGGCTTCAGGTCATATCACAAAAGGCTACCATTAGAGAATGAAACTACTGCTTATGATTTCATATTTGAGAGTAATTAGAAGACAAATTTAGTTCAGCATTAATTTTAGTGGCAAGCTCTGTCACAAAATCAGAAAGCTGGATGTTTACCATAAGATTTTATTGCATTAAAGCATATGAAAATATTATTAATAATTCACTTAACACATTCTTTATTTTCTATGTCTAAGAGTTTGGTATGATGGTTCATGCCTATAGACTCAGTACGTGGGACACAGTAGCAAAAAGATCACCCTTGATTGCAGGAACATAGTAAGTTCCCGGCCCATCTGAGCTTCATAGGAAGAACCATTCTCAAACAAACAAACAAGCAAGCAAACAAACAAACAGAAACAACACAACTGGAATCTAGGAAATAAATTAAAATTATTTCTGAACACAATTATTACTGAAAACAAAATTATTAGTGTATCCTTCAGGATTAGCCTACCGATCATTATGATTGTCAAGATTTTTATACATTTAAAAAAGATATGTAAATTATTTAATCAAATTTAGAAAGTTACTAAATAACATTAATATCATTCTTACCATGAAAAGAAATAATAATTTGGAAAAATAGAGAGTTAATAACATCAATAAAAGCAAAGTATATTAACTTCTCCTAAATGTCGAAAGCTTACACTAAAAGGAGTAATCTGTATACACTTTTATCTTCTGTAGACAGAAAGACACAAACAGAAACTGACAAAGACAGCAGAAGTGAAAAAGCAAGAGAAAATTTGAAAATGTTTGACAAGCACAGATAAGCATGATGGCTGAGATTCTGCTGTAAGAACCAACAAACATTACAGAACAAACTCGCTGTCATCGCCTATTCAGCCACAAAAGCTTTACCATGGGCCGTCACTGATCACACAAATGAACTCTGCTAACAGCAGGCATAAAAGCACAAAGACAGAAACCACTTTGCTGCACTCCAGCAGTCAGAGAATGGACTGAAGTGAAGGCTGATAGCAGAATAGACATCTCAAGATCCCCAAGGAAATGGAATGTGATGAGGGCAACTATAGAGCAAGGAAAACTTTCTATAAGTTCCAAAAATTATTGACAAAGCTAAAATGTGTTTCGGGGGGAAAAAACACGTCACAGTCACACCAGTGCTCAAATTTCCAACAATTCTCAGGATATAGACATAATTTTACGAATCAAAATGAATCAAAAGCAAATCCCAAGTACCTGTCTGATCAAAGTGAACATACCTGTACCTTTATTTTATTTTATTTCTTTTATTAAAAATTCCTCCTCCTCTCTGCCTCCCATTTCCTTCCCCCTCCCCCATTTCCCTCCCCCTCCCTCTACAGTTTTAAGAGCAGTCAGGGTGCCCAGCCCTGTGGTCAGTCCAAGGTCCCCCCCCCTCCGTCCAGGTCTAGTAAGGTGAGCATCCAAACAGGCTGGACTCCCACAAAGCCAGTACATGCAGTAGAATCAAAGCCCCATGCCATTGCCCTTGGCTTCTCAGCAGCCCTCAAAAAAACCAGTGCTCAAATTTCCAACAATTCTCAGGATATAGACATAATTTTACAAACTGAATCAAAATGAATCAAAAGCAAATCCCAAGTACCAAGCAGTCTGACTAAAGTGAACATACCTGTACCTTTTTTGTTCACATTGTTTAGTTCAGCAATTGACTTTTGGGAAGTTATAAAATATACTAACTAGTGAAAAATCAAGTCACACTGAAAAAAAGAATAGGAACATTTGGTGCCTGAATAAGTAAAGCTAAGAATGACAAACTAGCTGGGTAGTAGTGGTGCACTCCTTTAATCTCAGCTCTTGTGAGACAGAGGCAGGCAAATACCTGTGTTTAAAGCTAGCCTTGACTACATAGTGACTTAAAGAACAGAACAGCCAGAGCAACATAGTAAGACGCAGAAGAGGAGATAACTTTGTTACTGAAAAATTAGTTGATAAGGCACGGAGTGGTGGTACAGGCCTTTAGTTCAGTCAGAGGCCTGCAGATCTCAGAGTTCAAGGGCAGTCTACAGAGTGGGTTCCAGGATAGTCAAGTCTACACAAAGAAACTCTACCTCAAGCTAAAAGATAACCCTGTAGTCTAATTAATAAAAAAAAATACTGAAATAAATGTATGTCAATGTCAAGGGCTGTAGTAGAAAGGACAAATAGCATAATATAGAAGCATTAGATAAATGTGTAGAAAAAATAAAAGTAATATAAAATAAAAAGCAGAGATGATGTATTAAACAATGTACAACAAGGATGGAAGGATAAATGAGGTCATTTGTGACTACAACAAGTTGAATATAACAGAGGAAATTATCGTGGAACTACAACAAAGGCAAAACCAAAAGGAACAAAATACATGAGATCTGTTGGAATAATATCCTATTATAAATGCATAATTAAAGATCCCAGAAGTAGAGAAATAAGAAGGATTTCAAGAGAATACTCTGAGAATCTTTTCAAAAGTCAATCATAGAAAAATAAAATAAAATATTGAAAGGTGCCAAGGCACAAAAATAACAGTTTCAGCAACTCACATAAAGCAGATATTCAAAAACACCAGGTACATAATTAGATAATCCATGCTTCAGCAGTTTCAATCCAAACTACAAAAAAAATCTATATTAAAATTATACTTATGATTAACATAAAATAATTGCAATGTTTCTCCTTCCATATTTTGACCAGAGTTCTAGCTTATTTCTTGATAGAAATTGTTCTTCTTAAAAAGAAAAAGCAGGGTGTTCTTAAAACACGGGGCACAGGACAGACACACACGGCAGAACAAACACAGACACAACACGGTGGCTCCCACGTGGGTCCACTTTAATGGGGGAGGGGAACACAAGAGGGCGGGGAGGCGTGCAGGACACACAAGGAAAGGCAAACAAGAGAGAGAGCTTCGTGTGGCCCTGCCTTTTTAACGGGGAGCGCAAGGGTGTCTGGGAAGGATGTAGTCCAGGAGGAGTCTGGGAGTTGTAATTTCCAAAGGAACAACAGAAATGACAAGGGAGAAAACAAGGTATACATATTATTGACATGCGCTGGGTGAAAAAGGCACCCATCAAGAATTCTATATTTAGCAAAAACGTCCTTCACATACGACAGCAAAATAAATACATTTTAGGCAGGCAAAAGCTTTGGTAATTTATATTTTCCAGACACTATGAGCAATCCTAAAAACAATACTTCAGGCTAAACGAGAATTAAATCTGACAGAAACCCAGAATTATAGGGAGGACTGCAAAGCAGAAGAAAGGGTAAACATATATGAAATCATAAAAGATAATTTGAATATTTTTCTGTGATATATGTATTTTTGGGGGGATTTTTTAAGACAGGGTTTCTCTGTAATTTTTTTGTTTGTTTGTTTTCTGTCCTGGAACTAGCTCTTGTAGACCAGGCTTGTCTCAGACTCACAGAGATCCTCCTGCCTCTACCTCCCGAGTGCTGGGATTAAAAGTGTGCGCCACCACCGCCTGGCTGATATATGTATTATATTGCTTTAAAAATACTGTTTGTGCAATAAAAGTGAAAGAGGAAGCTGTATATTGGTTCCTTATCTAAACAGGATGAATAATAAAATGAAAGTTAAAACTACATGCGTTTGACAGCAGAAAGAAGAGGATTTAAATGAAATTTTCCTACTGAAAGGTACCTGAATTTTTCATCAAATTGTACAAAATTATTTGATTGGATCTTGAAGAAGTAACAGCTGAGTACTATGTAGTCATTCTAGCCAGTATAAAATAATGCAAAATTATACAATTTAGTCTAGAGATCAGATACATAAAGTGCTGTTTAAACAACTGACAAATGTCAAGGAAGGACAGGAAGTAACAAGTAAGAAATAAACAGCCCTCACAAAATCCTAATGGTTTAGATTGAAAAACAAACAGATGGCTTAGATGTACATGAATTTAGAATGCAACTAAAAGCAGACTGTCAGTCTCACTAAAATGAAAACCACAACTCTATATAGTAATAGCTACAGCCTTCAAATACAAAGCTACAGATAGTGCAAAGATAAAGGAATTGAATTTATAAGATACAAACTAGACAAAATGCCAATATAGTAATTGTCAAAGTATGTAAAATTATGTATTCCATAATGACACAAATCAAACTATTAAGAACACACAAGTCAACATGTATACATCTAATAACAAATGGGGCTTTAAGAAACATGAAGCAAAACTGAAACACTTAATGAATCTAAACTCTGCAGATTTTGTGTAGTCCATTTAGTAATGTGATATAAAAAAGAAATTCCAAAGGTATAGAATATTTGCACAATAATATTAATAAGCTTGATCCATTTGACACTAATCAAACCATAGAATTTACTGCAAAAATGTTGTTTCAGAACAATTTATAACCAAACATGGAAGCTCATGTCTGTAATCTAAGAATTCTGGAGTCCAAGGCAAGGGGATTGTAGTAGTAGGAGCAGCGGGGCTGCGTCCCCGGCACCCAGCGGCCCACACGGCTAGCTTTACCCAAAATAATTACACGGAAACTGTATTCTTTTAAACACTGCCTGACCCATTAGTTTCAGTTTCTTATTGGCTAGCTCTTACATATTGATCTAACCCATTTCTATTAATCTGTGTAGCCCACAAGCTGGCTTACCAGGAATGATCTTAACCTGCGTCTGTCTGGAGTGGGACAATCATGGCGACTCCCTGACTCAGCTTCTTTCTCCCAGCATTCTGTTCTGTTTTCTCCACCTACCTAAGGGTTGGCCTATCAAATGGGTCTAAGCAGTTTCTTTATTAATAAGAAATCACTCCCACATCAGGGGATGAGTTCATGGTTTGATTGGGACACACATTAAGACCCTGTTCCCCAAATAAAAACAATACTGGGTAAGATAATACTGTTGTTTTGGTTAATGAGTATAATGTGACTGTCAAATTGTGTTCTCTAAATACTTAGGTTCGTGCACACAGATTAGTTAGCTTTGCTCAGGGATTCTTTTGAAGGACTGCACAGAAGTTGCTAGAATAACTCAACTGTTTAGAGTATGGAGACAAAATAGTGTTTAATGTTCACCTCTAAGTGGATCATCTATGGTACTCTCTTGAAGACTCAGCGAGCATCATTGGAGAGGAGGTAGAGGACATTTACTAGCTGCAAGGAGAGGTAGAATGCTGTAGAATGCAAGGAAAGTCATGGCCATGGCACTTGCACTCATGAACTCAAAGAAACTTTGCCTCCTTGCCCAAGATTGAGCTCCTCTACCTTCCTTCATGAAAGGAAAAGTGGATCCCAAGGCCTCTCTCTTTTATGAAGATGGATAGATAGGTACTTATTGTTGGGGATGGGAGGAAAGCATTCAGCAGGAATGGAAGGTAGACCAAAGAAGGTAATGTGAAGTAACTATGATCAGAGTACACTTAACACATGTATGCAAATGTCATATTGGACCCATTATTATATCATTAATATGTGTGAATAAAAAGCAAAATATCTCCCCCACAAACTTATATGGAGGATAATTTGCTGTGTTCTAATCATCAGAAAAAAACTTCTTAGAATTCTCATCTAATTTATTCTCTTTTTCCCTCAAAATGCTTCTCTTCTACTAGGATATACTAAGAACTCATCCTTCAGGTCTCTACTCCTCTCCTCATATATGTTTAAACAACTAAGCAATAATAAGCTTGTCACCCATAAATTATATCCCACTTGGACATGCAGGAGTCTGTCTCTCTTCTCTCTTCTCAGGCTCACCACCTCCTGATGCCTTCCACCTAGTTGGGTGTGCATAATCCACAAGAACTACCAAAATTCCTGCATGGGAAGCATAGGAGTATAGAAAGGTCACTGAAACAAGCCAAAAGACCTGAGTTCTTTGTCTCTACTCAGATGCCATCTTATTTTAACCCCTCTTAATCTCCATTTTCTTTAGAGAAAGGTAGTTTCCATCACAATGTGCTTGAGATCTTTCAACACCCTAAAGAATTGTGTAATATATGCTTTAAGGTTTTTCTTCATTCACCGATATTGTAATTTAGAAGATACCTGAAGCATGATTAATAAAAACTCAGTCAGAAATGGGGTTCAACCTGAAGATCTGAAAAGTAAAACAGGCAGCCATTTGCTATTACCTTGACCTCAGTCTGAAAGTGGTGATCTTGCCTCCAGGAATCTCAGAAGGAGAGCTGTCTCTCCCCATGTTGTATTCTTCTCTAGGGCTGGGATTAAAGGCATGCACTGCTATGGGACAATCATCTGTATCCTGTCACTTGTATTTTAAATTAATGTTGATTGGCAAGTAGCCAATTAGGAAGTATAGGTGGGGCAACCAGGCAGGAAATACAGGCGGGGCAATGAGAATTCTGGGAAGAGGGAAGTTTCAGTCTGTTGTCACAGAGACAGAGAAGAAGCCAGACACAAAGCAAGCAGGATGTATTAGCCTTGCCATAATTATTATGAAATATGGGCTACTATAAGTTATGCATTAATAAGAAGCCTGAAATACTAGGCCAATCAGTTTATACTTAATATAGGCCTCTATGTGATTTATTTGGGACAGAAAACTCAGTCAACAATGGACCACCCAATTTCTATGACAACTAGTGTGGCTACTGGAATTAAAGGTTCTCAGTGTCATTGTGGCTACAGGGATTAACAGTATATGTTACCATAATTTTACTCTCAAATCTTCAGGTAATCTATATTTATTAAAATACAATTGAAGCACCACTATAAATACCTTTTTTACAGGTAGTTGAGTAATGAAATGAGGTGTTTGTAAACATGAAAAAATAGAGTGAAATTAAAGATGGTATTAAAAGGCTCTTTGAGTCCTCTGGTATTTTCCACAAAGAATAATCATGAGAATTGCTTATGATTTGAATGTACATGCCTGTGAGAAAAAAATATAGAATTTTTTTCATTTCCTTTGCTTAAACTTTGCCTTTTTGTAGCAAGATCAGAAAATGATCGCACGGCTTCTGGATCTCAGAAGAGGCTGTTTGCAGGTCATGCTCACAGTAATGAGAAAGTGGAAATGTGTTCTGTGATAAGGAAAACTGGCTTTATCTTCCTCTCAACTGTTATTTCTCACTGGTTGACATTTCATCATCCTCTTATAGATTCACTTTTGGATGATTTAATTTTTATTAAACTTTCATTTTTCAAAAAAATTTTTATTACTTCTTTGAAAATTTCATATACTTGTTTTAATCATATTTATCTCCTCTTCCCAAATCCTCCCACACCCACCAAACTTCGATATCCACCCAAATTTGCGTTTTCAGTAAATCCATTAACTCCAATGTATGATGCCCACATTTTGAGTATGCAGTCATCCATTGAAGCACTATGGACCTACCAGCAGTCATACCCTTAAAAAAAACTAACTTTCTTTTTTAGCATATATTAGTTGCCAATAGCTACTAAGCTAAGGTTTGGACCTCTTGCTCATTCCATCTTCATGCTCAGATTTTGTCTAACTTAGGCTCGTATAAGTATTTGCATACTGTCTCATCTTCTATGAGTATGAGCAACTGCCCTCTTGTGCCTGGAAAACAGTTTTAGTCATCCACCGCATCTAACTCTTACAAATTGCTACCCAGTCTTCTGCAATGATCCATGCACCTTTGAGAGAAAGTGGTATTATTTTGCTCTCCCCTTTTTAGTATTTTGTATATGTATATACGAAAATATTTTCATACTTACCACTATTTTCCCCTGACTTCCCCAACTACCTCCTGAATATATACCCCCTCCAAAATCCACATCTTTGTTTTATAACTCACAAAATCCCTTTACATCTGTCCTTGCTCATTTACAATCTGGAGGGATCACATTATGTACCCAGAACAGAATCTAGTACATATTAGGTATTTAACATCATAAAGCAGATAGATTTTAATTCCCAGAACACCAGGAAGTCTACTGTGTGAGTATCTCTCTTAGAAATGGCTCCATAAACAAAATATGGAAAATGCAAATGTCAACATACATGCTAACAAGGAAGGGAAAATATTTCCACAGAGTTCCACCCCTAGGATATCAACTAAAATCAACTAATGACTGCAATGAGAAGGAGAATCAACCTCCTCCTGGGATGAGCTCCTTCATTGGTAACAAATGCCAAGTGATCAGCCTTGAAACTATGCACATACATACACCAAAAAAGGAAAACTCGGCAGGCTATATTTAAATGTTTTTACATACACACATATGGAACAAAAGTAATCACAGAAAAATTGGCTATGAATTTGAGAGTGGAGTGAGCATGAGAGATGTTAAAAGGAGAGTACCTGAAAGGCTTTGGCTGAAAGGCAGGGAAAGGGGAAGGTCATATAATCTTATTTTAATAAAAATGTATTAAGAATAAAGAAGAAAATAGAACAAAACAAATCAAAACCACAAATGGCTTCTACAATACATTACCAAAATCATTGTATAGTAAGCTGTAAATAAATGTTGCTAATTTTTTTTTAAATACTGAAATCATAAAATACAACTTGTGGGATCATTACTATTCTAATCCAGAATAAGGGAAACTAATAATGTCAGCAGATTAATAATGTCAGCAGATATGACAAAGAAAAGATCCTGAAATTAACTTTCCCACCTATAAAAATGACACAATCACAGATGGAAATTGTCAAAATGAACATCTTCAAAATTAATAAAAATTAATTCTGAAATTAACAAAACCAACACATCAATAGCATTTGTTCAGAACAATAGGCATGGCAAACCTGTGCCGCCAGTTTTACTTTCCCTAATCCTAAGGCTTTCTCATTAGTTCTGTGGCCCTCTTAGAAGTAACTCCAGGATCTTATTAAAAATCTGTCACCCAGAGGCCACTGGAGGATTCA
Source organism: Microtus ochrogaster (assembly GCF_000317375.1). Classification (NCBI taxonomy): domain Eukaryota; kingdom Metazoa; phylum Chordata; class Mammalia; order Rodentia; family Cricetidae; genus Microtus; species Microtus ochrogaster. Next base: position 2,582,708 of record NW_004949132.1, read on the forward strand.
GAAAAGCATTTCTACCAATGATTATGTTCCTGTTACTGAACATGAGAGGACCTGTTTGGAAGTTACTTAGAAACCCTGCTTAAAGGACTTTTCTACACTTGATATGTATTGAATTCACCTGTGAATAACTCACTTTCCTAGGGTGTTCAGTGAAAACCATCAGTGCCTACTGCTTGCATTGCTGTCTGCCTAAGGTAGTTATAACAATTGGAGCAAACAGTAATGGTATGAAACAATGGTCTGTATTCTGTCAATTATAGTTTAAATAAATGCCGATTATCCAATAGCCAGGCAGGAAGTATAGGAGGGGCCCAGGCAGGAAGTAGAGGGGGGCAATGAGAATTCTAGGAAAAAGAAAGTTCATTCTGCAGTCCTGGCCCAGCCACAGAAGAAGTAAGATGTGACTGACACGCTGAAAAAAATACTGAGCCATGTGGCTGACATAGACAAGAATAATTGGCTAATATAAATTGTAAGAGTTAATAAGAAGCCTGAGATACTGGGCCAATCAGTTTGTAGCTAATATAGACCACTGTGTGATTTCTTTGGGACTTAACGATTGTGGGAACCAGGCAAGACAGAAACCTTGTTCATGCTGACAGGGAAAAGTATTACCAACTGCGTGGCTTAACAAGATTAATTTTTTTTCTCAAGTATGGAGGTACAAAGCCTAAAGTTAAGTTGCCAGTAAAATTCATTTCTCCTGAGGTTTTTATCCTGACAAAAATTTTGGTTTTTAAACCTTTAGAACCCATAAGTCTCCTTTTCTATACAGACACACACATACTACATAAATGTGTAGGTACCAAGATTGTCAAGAATATGATAAAGCTTTTCAGTATGTTCATGAAATTGTAACTTAATTATTTAAAAATTTCTCACTGTGTTGTCTGAGGTTTCTGTCCTGCCCTGTTCACAATTGTTCAGTCCCAAAGAAATCACACAGAGGTCTACATTAATTATAAACTGATTGGCCGAGTAGCTCGTGTTTCTTGATGGATTTCTCTGTTTAGTGAGCCAATTTTTATACTTTGCATGCACACATTATATATATTTTTTTTCTTTGGGTATTTGAACATACTTACTCCATCTCGCATGTTTGTCCAGCAAGTACATAATCTGTACTTTTTTCTCATTTTTAAAAAATTTCTTTATTTATATTACATGCAACCTTAGTTTCTTCTACCTCTTCTCCTCCAAGCCCCCTCTTTACCTCTTCTCTCACACCCAATCCTTCTCTCCTCAATTTCTATTCAGAAAAGTTCAGGGTTCCATTGGTTTTTAAGAAAATAAAGCATATCAAATTGCAGTATCAATAAGCACCTCCCCTTGTATTAAGGCTGGGCAAAGCAACCGAATATGAGGAATAGAGTTCTAAAGGTCATCAAAAGAGTCAAAGATAGCCCATAGTCCCACAAGAAGAACAAGTCATAGAACAGTCACATATATGGAGAGGGCCTAGATCAATCTCACACAGGCTCCCTGATGGTCAGTTGAATCTCTGTGAGCCATATGAGTCCAGGTTAGTTAATTCTGTGGTTTTTCTTGTGATGCCCTTAACTCTGCTGGTTCCTACAATCTTTCCTCCCTCTCAACAAGATTCCCAGAGCTCAGTCTAACGTTTGGCTGGAGGCGTAAGTCACAAACAATGACACACCAGTTTGGAATTATGATTAATAGGGTGGTATTTATTTAAAGGGGAAAAATCTTACAGATCTAGGTCCCAGACAACAGCCCTCTGCACAACCAGGAAGGGAGTCTAGTTGCCAGTGGAGAAGGAAGTGAAGAGAGAGAGGAGAGGGAAGTGGCCGCTTTTTTAAAGGGAGAGAGACCACACCCCAATGGGCTGGTATCTCAGCAGCTATAGGCTGGAGGAGCAGGAGGAACTCCCACAACAAATCCCCCTTTTGTTTAAATAAGAGAGTTCTAAACCTACTACAAAATTATATACAATAATTACAAATATCCTATTTTAACTAGCTTAGGTATTGTATAATAAATAAATTGGCCAAGTCATGAGAGAAAAGTAACTACATTTACATAGTCTTCAACCCCATCGAAGATCTGAGAAGGGAAATAATGTTACCTGGGTAATTAGGAAGTTCAG
>NW_004949132.1:2589997-2616974 GCF_000317375.1 Microtus ochrogaster
ACTGAACTTCCTAATTACCCAGGTAACATTATTTCCCTTCTCAGATCTTCGATGGGGTTGAAGACTATGTAAATGTAGTTACTTTTCTCTCATGACTTGGCCAATTTATTTATTATACAAGACCTAAGCTAGTTAAAATAGGATATTTGTACTTATTGTATATAATTTTGTAGTAGGTTTAGAACTCTCTTACTCAAAGAAAAAGGGGAGGTGTTGTAGGAGGTCCTTCTGCTCCAGCCTATAGCTGCTGAGATACCAGCCCATTGGGGCTTGGTCTCTCTCCCTTTAAAGAAATGGCCACTTCCCTCTCCTCTCTCTCTTCACTTCCTGCTCCGCCGGCGATCCCTTCCTCCCAGCATAGAGTGCTGTTGTCTGGGATGGTTATCTGTAAGTTTTTTCCCCTTTAAATAAATACCACCCTATTAATCATAATTCCAAACTGGTGTGGCATTGTTTGTGACTTACGCCTTCAGCTCTCCTGAGTAAACTGGGAGCATGGGGACCTTGGGAGAGGGTTGAAGAGGAGGGAAGAGCCAGGGAGGGGAACAGAGAAAAATGTAGAGTTCAATAAAAATCAATAAAAATAAAATAAATTAAAAAAGAGACTGAAGCAGAAAACACAAGGACTGCAGACAGAGATCTACGTATGTTCCTTTGTGTATATATTATTGGTTCCACTTTTGTGTTGTTATGGGACTCCGAGTATGTGAATGAATGGATCTCTGATTCTTATGCCTTCTCTTGAGCTCTTTTCCTTCATTTGGTTTGCCTTGTCCAACTTTGATGTGATAGTTTTTGTTTTGTATTATTTTTATTTTGTTATATTGTGTGGGTATCAATTAGAAGCCTGTTCTTTTCTAATGAGAGATAAAAATGGAATGGATTCAGATGGGAGGGAAAGTGGGGAGGAAATGGGAGGAGTTGAGGGAGGGACAAACCCGTAATCAGGAATACCATATGATAAAAAAAACATCTCTTTTCAATAAAATGGAGAAAGAAAGTAAACTATCACAAACAAATAATCCTAAATAAAAATACAGTTATGGGGTAAATTTTCTTCCTTCAACTGGATTTATTTCTTAGTAACAGAAATCTAAGAAATCTTCTTTGAGAGAAATTACTACCATTAATATCCTTCTATCCTAATATAATTGATTTTCTATTTGTTGTGTCATTTTTTATTCTTGCCTTTCTTTAAATAGATGTAAGGTGAACAGCTTGAACACAGTTATAATTGCAGCTTTTATTAGTTAGGTCCCATGAGTATAGAAGCAGTGAGTGAGATTCTGTAATTCATAATTGAAATCAGTACAAATTCTTTAATGTCAAACAAGAGTTCCAAAGGCTTTGCCTCATTCCTTGCTGTTAAGCTTTATCCAGTTTAACTTCTTCAGTGCTAAGGATTGAAATATTATTTAAAACTTTTTCACAGTGTCAACATGTTTACTTTGACTCACCAATATATCTATTTTAGTGTTGTTAGGATCAAACAATTCTTTAAATTATTTGGCACACTCTTCATATACTTGTGCAATTTCTGTCCAGTGAAGTATCTGATATTCATCTATATTTAAAGAACAATGCAACAATAGGATTTTTAATCCAGAACACATTCTTTGATATACAATACAATTTAAAGCACAATTAAAGCCTTGAGACTTTTTTTAATTTTGTAGGGATTCCCTCATACATTTGGTATTTGTAGTGTTGGCCTTTGTTTGCTCCTGATTCATGTTCTCTCTGTAGTGTGGTCTGTATCTCGTTAGGTAATCCAGGCTGGCTTTAAACTCATGGCAGTCTTCCTGCTTTAACCTCCCAAGTGTTGGAAATAAAAAAAAAAATGAGCTACTATGCCTGCCTTGAATTTTTGTTACTTTGTAAATGTTTGACAGCTTCTAAAATCTTGGTTTCATGTTTTGTACTTGGAGGTTTGTTTCTGCATTATGAGTTTACCAATGTTACTATCATTTTCAAAGTATGGATTATTTTTATCACTTTTTGGATTGACTGGATTTTCCTTGATATTTTAGAATGCTGTGGGATGTATTGAGAAAATATAACTGGGTTTTAGTAAATTGTCTCTTCATCACATTCTAATAAACCTATCTTTACTCCAGAAATGTGAAACAGGTATGACCGATAGTATAAATTCAGTTTTATAACTCTCCAACAAAACATCCCTATATAAATCGCAAGGAGGCATCTCCATTCCCCTACAGAGAAATCAGTGGCCACATCTTAAAACGGCAACAGTTCCATGGTCCACATCAAGGGTGTTCTGGTGTTCTTTCTAATAATGCCCCAATATCAGCATGTCACAGAATGACAAAGACTATGGAGGATGGATTCTGAAGAGAGATCCAGCAATTTCCTTACATGTCACCATAAATGAACAAACAATGACCATTTTTAGAGGGGAAAAACAGTTGATGAACCCTAATAGCTATTATTGCTAAGGTATATATGCAAATTAGAAACCTACGGAAACTCCTCATTAGATGAAATTTATCTAGTAAATCACAGTATAAACATGTTTAATTATACAAATTGTAACTAGTTACTCCCATTTAGATAGAGAGAAGGAATTCTAAGTTGGAGCCAATTTGAGAACGTCTTAAAAGACTAGTTTTTTTTTCTTTTTACTCTTTGGGGGGCCCACCACCCAGCTCCCAAATAATCAGAGATATTCTTTCTTATGAAAGCCTGGCCTTAATCTGTCTTATTTCGAGCCAGCTTTTCTTAAATTATCCCATCTACCTTTTGCCTCTGGACGTTTTTGGTTTTTTGTTTGTTTGTTTGTTCTTGTTTTGTTGTTGTTTTAACTCTCTCTCTCTCTCTCTCTCTCTCTCTATATATATATATATATATATATATATATATATATATATATATATATATATATATTTTACACACACACACACACACACACACACACACACACACACACATCTTTTCTTTTGTTCTTATTCCGTGGCTGGATTTGTGCCTGGTCGGCTGATCAATGGCATTCTCCTGTCCTCCTTTTCTTGCTCTTCTTTTCTCCTTATCTCTGTTTATTCTCTCTGCCTAGCAGCCCCACTTATCCCTCTCCTTGCTATCTACTAGCCATTCAACCTTTTGTTAGACCAATCAGATGTTTTAGACAGGCAAAGTAACACAGTTTCACAGAGTTAAACAAATGCAACATAAACAATGCAACACACATTTGCATAATTAAACAAATATTCTACAGCACAAATGAATGTGACACATCTTTAACTAATATTCCACAACAAAAGACTGAATATAGAAATATCACATTAGTTAACAATTACATTTGTATTTTTATTTCTAAGAGAAATTTATGCACATGGGTACATTAAAAAGATATTCAAGGATGTTCATTGGAGTATTAATTGCATTAAGAAAAAAGTCACAGGGTAGTGGTAGCACACACCTTTAATCCCAGTACTCAGGAGGCAGAGGCAGGCAGATCTCTGAGTTCGAGGTCAGCTTGGTCTACAGAGTAAACTCCAGGACAGGCTCCAAATCTACACAAAGAAACACTGTCTCAAAAAAAATCACTAAATAGTTCTTTCAGAGAAAGAATTGAAAATTAAAGTACTACATTTTTTGAAAGAGAGAACATGAAACTAGCTGGGTAGGGAGGTAGGAAGGATCTAAGAGATCTTGGAAGAAGGGGAGGAATATCATTAACCTATATTTATAAAAATTTTAAAACTAATCTTTTGATGTAAAAAAATACGTTTTAAAAATCTTATATATTCTAGAGAATAGAGTTGCTGAAATCTCAAAAGCAAAATTATCTGCAAAAGGAAATTGAACATATATATGCATCATGATACTTAATTTTAAAACATACTATATAATTTACATGTCTACATTAAAACAAAGATAAAGAAACAAAAATTGGAGCTAGACCAATGTCAGCCTAATGTATCCCTTCACAGAAATGGAGGTGATGAGCAGGCTTGTGAGATTTACAAGTTCATCAGAGATCGAGTCTGCCATCCTTGTGCTCACAAGATAAGAAAGAAGAGAGAATTGCAAGAAACACATGACAGGCGACTCTCATCTCTTTTACTAGGGATAGGAACAGCTTACTCAGAGTTCCAACTAACAAATCAACTCTATATACATCTCCATAGTCAGAATTGTATCATATAAAACATACAAGGAGGGGTGGTAAAATGGCTAGCAGATTAAGTACTCAGGCACCTAGCCTTGAGGACCTGTATTAAATCCCCAACTCCTATGTGGTCAAAGGAGACAACCAACATTCCAAGCAGCGCTATGACATCCATATGTGCTGTGGCATTTGGATTTGAACATGACACATATGTACATACACACAAACATGCACACACAAATAAATGAATGCATTTTTTAAAAAATTAAGTAGATGGGAACTACACTGTTTTAGGCTACAACCTTTGCCATCTTAAATGGGAATTCAATAAGAAATGATCAGAGAAAAGTGGTAATAAGGAAGCCATTGATAATTGTAATGAGTGCAATATATAAGAAGGTGGCTATTTGTTGAAACCATAAAGTATAACAAAGAACATCATTTAAGGCTAGTTACAATGAGAGTTGATAAAATACTTGTCCTGGTTACGGTATTTTTGTTGTTGTCATATTGTTTTGATTTTATTTGTCATTTGACACCTTAGGGTCATCTGAAACCTCTATTAAGCTAGTCTGTATGAAAACTGTGTTACATTTTCTTGACTAATGACTATTGTTAGAGGGCCCAAATCACCATGAGCATGTGACCAAATCATGCTATCTCTGGGCAGGTGGTCTTAGATTGTATAAGACAGCAAAATGGGCAGGCTATGCAGAGTAATCCAGTAAATAGCACTCTTTCAGGGTTCCTTGTTCTGTTCCTGTGTCCAGTTTTCTGCCCTGGGTTTCCCTATGAAGGGACAATAACTTATAAGCCAAATAAACTCTTTACACCCCAATTGGCTTTGGTCATGGGGTTTATTGCAATAGAAAGGAAAATATGACAGAGTTTTGGGGAAAACTTAGGAATTGATCATGTTGTATCAGTTTACTATGAGGACATTTAACATGAATATTTAAGTTAGTTTATTTACAAAAGGAATGTCAGGACACAATACAAATGCCCTCACATCTTTGTCTATCATGATACTGGTTTTCATAATCAGGTTTTAGAATCAGCCTAGATGTCTGCCAGTAGGTGAATTAATGCAGAAAAGATGGTGCCTATACACAATGGAATTTCATGCAGCCATGAAAAATGAAATTATGTCATTAGAAGAAAAATGATATCATCTTACAGAAAATAAGCTAGATTCATAGATACAAATATCACACGTTTTTTCTCATTTATGTAAGCTATAGTAAATTAAAGTAACGCCATAAAAGGAAAAATGGATTGTTAAATAAGAGGACATAGAGAAGTAGGGGTTTTTATACAGTTAATATGACAAACAAAAGGGAGAAATGAACAGGTAAAGGCAGCTAGCTGACTGTGTTGCTGCACTAGCTAACAGTTTTCCAAACTGGTTATGTCAAAGCTTTTCAGCACACCTAGGCTTCATCTTCCATAAATGAAACACAATGTTTCATGTGATAAACAACCTTATGTCCCCTTGGGTTTGAATGAAAGAAAAAATATTTTAGAAGCTCACTGTAACAACAAACCTTGCATTAGCTCTTCTCTATTTGACTCTAGTTCTAGACCAAATATGCCTCCATATAATCTGCTTTGTACTCAAAAATATTTATTCGCAACAGAGGCAGCTCAGACATAAAAAATGTATCATCTTTCATAGATTTTTAAACAGACACTGCTTTACAACTCCAGACATTATTCTCATCCTGAGAACACAAGATCAAATGATGAAGAAAGTGATGCAAAAAGACTGCAAATTTCACAGCACAGAATTAGCGTGATAGAGCTTAAAGAAAAGGAAAAACATCAGCCAGGGGTTTGACATTTTTAAGAACGATAAACTTAGCTAAACCACAGTTACTAATCTACCTTTTCCTTAAAAGACAGTTTCTATGGCTACTCGGATGCAGACTTTCATGTACGCCACAAAAATAAAAAGTGCAAAAGGCTAAGAAAAAAAATGATGGGTCAGCTTTGTTTGCTTGCCTCATATGACATTTACTACATCTTCACTATCCTTTCTAGAACTTTTAAGTAGCTACAATGCTAACACCTCTGATCATGGAAACCTCAGTTAAGAAATTATAGGTACAAGACTTTGCTTTTCCATTTGGTTAATAAAAGGTCTAAAAATAAACACAAAGGGTATCCATAAAAATATGTGCTAGGCTACAATAGTCACATTTGCAAAAGTTTCTTTTGCTGTGCCACTATTTAAAAGGAGATAATAAAAATATGAATTCCATTAAGAACATTCAAAAAAGAATAATGAACCAATTTCAACATGCATTACCTGAAGAAAGCTAGCGGGCAATTTTATAATCTATAATCCAGTAAAGTTTAAGGACAAGATTTCCCTTCCAGTGCGGTATTTTAAGACTTATAAGCATCCTGACATTTTATTTAGATTTTCCTCTATGTGTGTAATAAATAACTTTCTATTTGAATTACTTATCAGTAGGAGGAAAAGGAAGCCAAAACTGACTATTAATGCTCAGATAATGGTGAAATGAAATAAATAATAAACAATGTCTTTGGGGGAATAAACAGAAGTTTGCAGGAAACTGAATTATTAAATATTCATTGAGGATTAGTGATGATGTGTTCAAAGATATGGTCTCATCAAATGAGTTTTTCCCCTGTCAAAGCAAATCATTTCTCTTGAAACTGCTGTGAAAAAAAATCACCTTATCTGCAAGAAAAGAAGTAACCTTTTTTCCTTAACTTAGCTTTTGAAAAGGCTCAAAGCCAGTCTATGAAAGAAAACGCCACTTTACCAACGATTCTTGATTTTTTAAACAAATTCCATGGTATAGACAGTATTGGTGAAAACACAAATGTATTAGAAAGGATGTGGAGGAGCATTACTATATTTGGGTATATGAAACATTTTTATAGCATTTTAGAAAACATAAACAATATAAGGCTGAATTTATTAGGAATTTTTATAAGCACATTTTCTTTCTGTGCTAACTGAACAGGTATAAAAATATCACTAGTCTAAGCTGCAGTTTTTTTGGGGACTGTGAAAACCTTCCAAACAGATACATGAAGACTGATGAAGAAATGAAGAAATTGAAGCCGCTCTCTGACAGGACAGCAGGAATTTGGCAAGGGGTGGCTTAGGCCCAGTGTTATCCACAGTGATGAAACGCAGCAGCCGGTGGTCATGAAATATTTATGAATGGCACACAAACGTCATATCCTCTGATTCTGCCTCCACTGTTGGTGGTCATGATGCATTGTTCCCCCAGATATCTTGTTTTGGTCTAAGTGGGATGATACCCACATTTTTTAAATTAAAGAATAAAAATTGTATGTATTTGACATAAAAATATCACTAGTCTATTCAACAGTGAACACAACTTAGAGCTTGTATTCTGTAAAACAAAAAGAGATGACAAATCTTTTGAAAGAAAAGCCTTTAACTAGATACGTCATGGGGCTAGAATAAAACCTACTACAATTATTCTGCTAAGGGAACCTAACAAGAAAGAAAAAAAAAAAAAAAAAACTTCTGATGGTGTGTCACTAAACCCATTGATCAGTGTCTTTTTCAACCCTCATTAGAGAAGCTTTTTTAAAAAAAGTAAATCAGAATTAGTAGAAATCCACAGTGGACAATGTACAGAGAATGCAAGGTTTTGAAGCACTCAGTCCCATGTGGGATGTCTTCATCAAAGGCCCCTCTCAAGACTCAGTGATTTATGGGGAAGAGGACTCAGAAAGGTAGCAGGAGCCAGAGGTGATGGATGCCTCCAAGGAAACTGTCTGAAGACGCAATAGGGCTAGTGCACATATGAACTCACTGACACTGTGGCAGCATGCATAGGACCTACATAGGTTTAACCCTATTCATAAAAAATAATAAGTAATTAAATGTTTAGATAAATAAAGAAGAAAAGCATCGGGGGCTAGAGTGAGGGCTTGGCAATTAAGTGTACTAAGCTCAATTCTAAGCACTACATGGTAGCTTCAGTCCCAGGGGAGCCAAGGCTCTCTTCTGGCCTCTGTGGGTACCAGAAATGAGCATGACACAATTACATATATGACAGCAAAACATCCAAATATATACAATAAATCATTTACTAGAAGGAAAAAAGAAAAGGAATGTGCCTATCAACACAACACTGGTGAGGCTAAGAAGGTGGCATTTCCATCAGTTCAAAACCAACCTGAACTGCAGAGTAAGAAAGAAAAAAGAAGTAAGGAATAAAGGAAAGACTAAAAGAAAAGAAATGAATAGAAAGTTAGGTAGTCAGGAAAGTAAATATGGTAAGCAGAGTTTTTATTGTCTGCAAAGTTCTTTCTTCTTGGTATTATGTCATTGTTTAGTAACTTCTTAAAGGTATGGTTTTTTTGTTTTTTTGTTTGTTTTGGTTTTTTAAAAATTTTTTTGAGACAGGGTTTCTCTGTCTAGCTTTGGTGTCTGTCCTACAACTAGGTCTTGTAGATCAGGCTGGCCTCAAACTCATAGAGATCTGCCTGCCTTTGTCTCCCATGTGCTGGGTAAAGGCATACACTACCACTGCCCGGCAAAGGTACTTTTTTGTTTATCTTCTCCTTTTTTCATCTCTCATACAATACATCAAAATCATGGCCTTGCCTCATTTCAAATATATTACATTTTAAAAGACATGTATTAAAATTTAAGAAAGTATGATTTCATACATGAGCCCAAATATGTCAGTTCCATCTTCATCCTCTTAATAAATACCTCATTTATCAATTTGTATTTATAAATTCATTTTTGCAACAAATATCCAAATACTTTCAAGCATGTCCTGGTACTTGGGAAATTTTTTTATTATATTTTTGAGATTATAATATAATTATGCCATTCACTCCCTCCTTGCCCTCCCTTTAAACTTTCCCATATACCCCTAATGGTTTTCCTTCAGAATCACATCCTCTTTATTCACTATGCATTATTTCATACATACATAAATACACACACATAAACTATTTCTAAATATAACCTAGGCAGTCTGTATAACGTTACTTATATGTATGTTTTCAGGGTTGAGCATTTGGTATTGTATAAACAACTGGTATATTTTTTCCTTGGGGAAGGCCATTTCCCCATCAACCTGCATTTCTTAGTTGGCTATAGTTCATTGTGTAGGGTTGAGGTCTCATGGGTTTTTTCCATCCAGTTTGGAGTCCCTATTAATGTCATTCTTGTTCAGCTCATGTTTAGACAGTCATGTTGGTGAGACTTTATGAATGCAGATTCTTAAGTTTTAGGAGACACAATGTTACAACAAACTCCCCTTGCTTCTTATAATCTTTTTGTCCCCTCTCTAAATTTAAGCCTGAGCTGGTGTGGGAGGTCCTTCTGTCTGGGTGTTGCTTTTCTTGGTTAATGAATAAAGAAACTGCCTTGGCCTGTTATAAGGCAAAACTTAGGTAAGCGGGGAAAACAGGACTGAATGTTGGGAGAGGGACCGCTCTGGAGCTGCAGTCAGAGTCAGACATGCCAGAACTTTGCTGGTAGGCCATGACCTCATGGTGATATACAGATTAATAAAAATGGGTTAAATTAAGATGTAAGAGTTAGGCAATAAGGTCTTGACTTCCTTGCTCATGTTCTCCCTCCTTCTGCTCCTCATTTGGACGTTGGGAGCTCAGTCCAGTGTTCCAATGTAGGTCTCTGTCTCTATCTCCATCCATCGCCAGATGAAGTTTCTATGGTGATATGCAAGATATTCATCAGTGTGGGATAGGGCCAGTTCAGGCGCCCTCTCCTCAGCTGCCCAAGGAACAAGCTGAGAATATCTCCTTGGACACCTGGGAACCCCTCTAAACTCAGGACCATAAGGGGTGTGCCCACCCACTGAGACAGTGGGGTTGATCTAATGGGAGCTCACCAAGGCCAGCTGGACTGAGACTTGATGGAGCATGTGATCAAACCAGACTCACTCTCTGAATGTGGCTGACAATGAGGGCTGACTGAGAAGCCAAGGAAAATGGCACTGAGTTTTGATTCTACTGCATGTACTGGCTTTGTGGGAGCCTTGTCTGTTTGGATGCTCACCTTACTAGACTTGGATGGAGTGGGGAGGACCTTGGACTTACCACAGTGTAGAGAACCCTGGCTGCTCTTTGGACTGGAGAGGAAGGGGGAGGGAAGGGAAATGGGAGAGGAAGGAGAGGAGGTGGGAAAAAAATAAAATAAAATAAAATAAAATAGAAAAAAAACAGTTAGGCAATAAGAAGCTGGAGCTAATGGGCCAAGCAGCCAGTGATTTAATTAATACAGTTTCTGTTTAGTTATTTTGGAGCTAGGCTATCCAAGCGGCCAAAAGAACAAGCAGCCCTCGCCTTCTAACACTGAGCCTTAGAGGTGGGAGTGTTTTGCAGATGCATTCACTAGGACTTGGCTCCAACTTTTGCATTGACTGTGCTTTTCTGTAGCAATTTCAGTTGCAAAGAGAAATTTTCCTGATGATGGGTGAAGAGTGCACTTACCTGGTTGAAGAAAAATTTCGTTTAGGAAATTAGAGGTTGCAAATTCTCCTTCAGTAACCATGATTTCACTAACAGTGAATAATCAGATAGGTTCCTACACTAGGCATGGTTTTCTATTGTTGAGAGGGCCTGAAATCCAGTTAGAAAGCTGTTGGTTGCCAGCAAAGTCACATTCATAAATTTTTTTTTTAATTTGAGTGTTTGGATTGACTATAAAGAGAATGGATCTCTAAAATCAGGCTTTGTAGCTCCCTTTATCATTGAAAATAGATTTTTTTCATACTGTACATTCTAATATGGTGTCCCCATTATCTCACTCACCCAAATTCATATCCTTTCTTCTCTCTCATTAGAATAAAAACAGGCCTTCTTGATGGGTTTTCACACAGAACAGTTGTTTTATTTTTTATTTTGTATCAATCTCTTTTTTCTTTTTACTTTTGTCTCTGGTAAATGTTAAGGAAAAGGCCACCTCCACACCACCTTCATCAAAATAAAAACTACCCTTCCTGATCTGAATCGAATTTCTGAGGGCCAAATTGTGGGCTATAATAAATTTATCACTGGGAAGAGTCGCTAGTAAGACCTGTCATTATTTACCAAGACTCTTGTTTTTGCCGAAGGATGTGGCAGCAATTTCATGCATAATTACAGATTTATTTATAATCCCCCAACTGACTTAGAAAGTGACCAAGTTAACTAACGTGAGCTCACACCCCAGTTTTTCAGTATTGAAAAATAGCATTTTACTAGATGCATTTCTGAATTCATCAGACTTCAACCCTGATTCTGTTATCAGTGTCCCCTAAAGCTTCTTTCAGAATTGAGAAATAAAAAGAATGATTTTTAAATAGCTAAGTCAGAATTACTTTGAAAGGGAAATTTGAGGTAAAAAAAAATGAATCTCTTTGATAATTATCACCTATCTCTTCATTCTAATATTTGATAATTACTGCAGGAGAGAAACCACGGGGAAACTACAGAATAAATGAGCAAATAACAGTGACTTCTTTATTGGGAGCTAGTGATACAACGAAATATATCAGATGGAATAGTGGTTTCAAGTTTACAGATTCCCAAGTAATAAAGAGAATGTCCTCTAGTAGTCAAAATGACAAATATTTTCAGCAAGTAATGCTGAGATAAAAATGCTAGATTAAGTCTTTTCTATTGTATGCTTTTGTGCAATACAATAATATCTGATGTGTTTTGAACTGAATTCGTCACCAAGCCAAATTATCTATTTCAAAGCTGAGAGAGAATATGAATTGTTTCTCTCTGTGAAAATAGTATATGCATTAAGTCATAAATTTCACTTAAAGGACAACTCACCAGTCCTCTGTTCATAGCCTCTGTCTGTACAATTCTAATAACCTTGATTACACATTTTGACTATTAAAATCTATATACTAGGACGAAGGAAAAGATGCTCATCCAGGAAGTAACACTCTGTATGAAGTGACAGATGACAGAACAGGAGGAGACACAATATAGAAGTGGCAGATGTAATCACCATGTCTCCATCAGAAAGGGGAGAAGTGATCAGTCTTAAGTTGCTTATTACTGCACTGAATATGTACGCACATTTAATGATGGCCAGAGGGTACCACTATGCCTCTAACAACATTTAAGCATGATTCCATAATGATGCTATTTGTCCTTAAGAAAGAGAAATTAAAATTTAAGAATATATTATTTTGAAGATTATAGTAAAGGGAGTCACATGTTATAAAATATTTGATAAAAAAATAAGAAAGAATTTTTGAAGGAATATGTACATTATAGAGGGCTAATTGAGACCTCTAGAAGAGCTTATTTCCTGAGACTTTATTTACTCAACATAATATTTTGATGATTATTTGGGAATTTTGCATCATGCACCCTGATCGCCCTCACTTCCCAGTCCTCCCAGGATCACCACACATGTGCCCTGTCACCCAAAAAAGAAGAAAAAAGCCTCAAGTCCAATTTGTGTTGCCCATATACTCACTTGAGCATAGTCAATCTCCCAATTAAAGAAAGCTGATTTCCTCCACACTCATACCCCCACCAGAAGCCCTCAGTTATAGAGAGCTATGGCTAATCATCCTTATCACAACTTTTAAGACACCTTGTTGATAGTTTGTTGTCTAGGCAGTTAATTTTTTGAGGATGGGATGACTTTGGGGGTTGTTTCTCTTTCTCAACTGTGAGTCTGTGCTCATCAATACCACTGAGAAGTAGTGTCCTTGTCTTTTACAATCAGCAGACTCATGAACATCTGTAAATTATCTGGAATCAGAATATGCCAAGTACCTCAGAATGCTCTCCAGTGGCATGTATTAGATCAGGACATCAGTATGGCCTTCTGACATGACATAGGCCACAGACACCATCATAGCCTTCAATGGGCAACATGAGCCATGGTCAGCAAAATTGTCAGCCTGACCCATGGACATCAACATGGCCTAGGTTGAGCTTTTCAGGTCACTCACATCAACATGTCCCTGGTGATAGGACAGTCCAAGTACATAAACATGTGTTCAGGCAGTGGCACAGACCACAGACATCCACATAGCCTTGGGTTGTAACATGGGCCGTGGACATAATACGGCCCCATCTGCAGTAGGATCATTGACCCAAACATGGCCCTCTACCACAGCGTGGGCTGTGGACATCAACATGGTCTCATGTGTCATCTCTCTTAGTACCTATTAACAGGCCATAGCCCCACAGTGGGTGGTTTTATGAGACCTTCACCAATTCATAATAAACTAATGATTGGCCCAACCTTATTCAGGTCTTGTAAAGATACCAAGAACTACAGTGAGTTCTACTTCAATAGCTTTGTTACTTCCAGAAGGCACTGTTTTTCAGCATTCCATCCTCACATCTGGTTCTTTTTTTTTTAATATTTATTTATTTATTTATTTATTTATTTATTTATTATGTATACAATATTCTGTCTGTGCATATACCTGCAGGCCAGAAGGGGGCACCAGACCTCATTACAAAGGGTTGTGAACCACCATGTGGTTGTTGGGTTTTGAACTGAGGACATTTGGAAGAGTAGGCAATGCCCTTAACCTCTGAGCCAACTCTCCAGCCCATGATATCTGGTTCTTATGTTATCTCCATCCCCTTTTCTAGATGTTCCCTGATCCTTTCAGAATGATATTGACGTCCCATTTAGGATCAAGCACAACATAGTCATAGCCAAATGTGATTATGCACATTTTTACTAATTGTGCATCTGTGCATTGACACATGTTCTCTCATGAAGGCTTAAAGTAGCACTGATTTATGAATATAAATCTAAGCATTTAAAAAGTAATAATTCCTAAAGTATATTCCAAAACTTATCCTTTTAAGCAGAAATAAGTGTAACTCTAATCCCTCGTCAAAGACGCTTTTCTTTACAAAAGAGAGAGAGAGAGAGAGAGAGAGAGAGAGAGAGAGAGACTATCACAGAAAGCCACAAATGGACACAATGCTATGATTAATGGACTGAGGAGAGTCAGGCTTCAGTGAATACAACTTCAACACAACTCTTACACCCAAGAGTCAGGAACATCACAGGATGGGTATCTGGGTTTTAATCCCAATCTCTTCTACTAACTTAGTAACACTGGCAGCTTTTCTATTTCTGTTAATTAGAGCTTCATCTGTAAAATACTAACTAGCAGTTATACTGAAAATTAATTTAATTAATATATACAAATGGCTCAGATCAGTGCCTGTTAAATGTTAAGTACTTAATAAATATGGATGGTTCTTATATTACTGTCTCATTCAATATGCATGATCAGCCTTGTTTAAAAACTTAGTATACAATATATAACGTAAACCTACATAGAAATGTGATCCATATTTGTTACTTTTACACATTCTGTGGATGCTCAATTAAAAGAAATAGAACTTTGTAAGCCTTATAACTATTTTTAGTCTAGTAAACACACACACACACACACGAGAGAGACAGAGACAGAGAGAGAGAATTTTGCCTTACAGCTGATCCAAGAATCTTTCTCTTAATCACAACTTTATGTGACACATCAACTATTTTACAAAAAAAATTCAGTTCCTAAGTACCTCCTGCAAACATGAACAAGACCAACTGACAAGTCTTAAGCAAACAAGCTTACCCAGGCCACCCACCTAGGTTTGTTTAGCTTGAAACCAACTAATACTTCTTAGCTACAAAACCAAAAAAGAAAAAAAAAAACAAAGAAAAAAGAAAAAGCTTTGATGTTTCTCATCAGTGTTTGAATGAATTTCACTTCTGAAGCATTTTTAGATAAAAAAAAAAACAGAAAGACACCATTCCTTACGGATTATAATCAATGAAGCACTCACCTGCATGACAGCCCATGCAAAAGGTCACTACAGTGAAACTTGGATTGAAAAGATGCCTTTGATGACTGAATAACAAGGGATGCAATGTTTTAGGTTTTTTTTTTTTTAAAAAAAAAAGATTTAGTGGTTTTAGTGATAAAAGTTCTTAGGGACAGAATGACATTTGCTAATAAAGGATGTGACTCACCAAAAGAGAATGGTCACAGACTGTAATGCATTTGTAAACCAAAGTAAAAGTATGACCAGGTCGTCTATCAGTTCCTTTTTTTGTATTCTTAACAAAAAGACAAATGCCAGTATCTAAAATGTGCTCTCTAGCAGAAAGAAGATTTGTGTTTCTGATACTGAAAGCAATTTTAATCATGGACAGAAAAAATGTAGACTTTGTTAGCATGAATAGCAGAGAGTGCATTGGCATTAGTGTCTAATAGAATGGGTTCCTGGTAACCCACCACACTTCAGTTCCCCATGACAAAATTTCCTTTCCTTAAAATAAGAGTGATTAAAAGCATTCGAACTTACAAGTATTTCAAGAAGAAGCAAATTCAGGTTTTCTTTTTTTTTTCTATCTTTCTTTTACTCTTACAAATTCAGGTTTTCTGATACTACCTGGTGGGATTATTAGGACTTAAATCAAGAAAATTTTAACTTGCACAGCCATAATCCCAGTACAAATGAAACTAAAGTATGAGGATCCTTAATTTCTTTTTTATTTTTTATTACTTTATAAATAATACCAATCAAAAAGGATCCTCATTGTAAGACAACTTAAAATACACAGTGAATAAACAAAAAAGGAGTAAAAAGGATTTCCTTAACTCAAAACCATGTGTTAGTATGAAATTAACTCATTTTATTATAATTTTATTTAAAGTGATCACGCAGTTTTTTCACAAAGAACATGAAAGAATAGATATTCCAAAACAATTCTTTAGTGAATTTCATAAGAATAATAAATTCTCAATAAAACATAATTATACTATTCAATCCACAGCAAAAAATATAGACTTAAAATCAGTCATATGTAAGATCCTCCTAGGAAAACTTGGAAATATTCCTTCTAAAAAATCTAGAAAGAGACAAAGCTGTCCACTCTCTTCTTTTTTCTTCAAAGTAGGGCCCAGAATCTCAGTTGCTTCAATAACACAAGAAAATTTCATAAAGGGTATTCAAATAGAAAAGGAAAAATTAAATTTATCCCAATTGTCAAATGACATGGTTTTCTCCTTAAAAGGTCCTAAGGACTTCATGACAATCATTCAGACATGAAAAATACTTTCATCAAAAGAGCAAGATAAGAGTTTGCAGAAATATCTCGGTGGTTAGAGCACGCAGTGCTATTCCAGTTCAAATCTCAGAATCCACATGGCTTTTCTCTGATTCTGCCTTCCTCCTCCCATGCTATAGGCCAAGCTAGTTCTTTATTCATTAACCAATAAAAGCAACACATAGACAAAATGACCTCCTACACCAATGTGGTGAAAGATATCTCGAAAAAAAATTAAGACAATGAAGAAAAAAATTAAAAATGACACTAGAATACAGGATGAATGCTCAATGTAATGCTCTGAATCTTTAACAGACAAGCCCCACCCACCCCCTTCCTGCTTGCAGCCTCAGCCCAGCTCTCTCTCTCTCTTTCTGTCCCTCTCTCCAGAAGAAGCAGCTTCTGCCTCTCCCAACTTCTCCCCTTCTCCCTTCTCTGTCTCTCTCCTCTCTTCTCTTCTCCCCCCTCTTTCTCTCTCCTCTCCTCCCCTTTTCTCTTCCCCTCCATAACCCACCTAATAAATGTCTAACTTCACTCTGCATGGTGTGCCTATCTGTCTGCCCCTTGCCTGCCTGCGGCCCACATGGCTAGCCGCTGGTGACCAGCCACCTTTGGAGACCTGCTGCATGGTGTAGTACCCGGGCCCTGCTTGGGACTGGCTGCTCTCTGTCAGCTGCCCCCTGCCTGCCAGGGATCCCACATCAAGCTAGTTGGGGATCCTCAGAATGGCTCGACAGGGACCAGCCAGCCACCCATATGGCTGACTGGGGACCAGCCCTCTTCCTCCTGAGTCCCAAGCCATCCCTGCTTGGGACTGGCTGCTTTCAGGACCCTGGCAGCTTGCAGCAAATCCATTTCACTCATGTTCACAGGCTCAGTATTGTAGAAATGGCTATTTCTGCAAACACAGTATACAGATTCAATACAATCCTCATCAAAATTCCAATGCCAACCTTCACAGAAATAGGAAGAGGAATCCTAAAATGCATATGGAAGGTAAAAAGTCCCTGAATGGCTGAAGCAATGTTAATAGAAAGCACTAAATCTCAAATTATATTACAGAACCGTAGTAACAAATGCAGCACCGTACTCTCACAAAATAGGCATTATAGTGATAGAAAAAAAATATACAGAACCAAGAAACAAACTCAAATTATTACAGTTACCTAACTTTTTATAAAGATGCCAAAAACAAACATTGTAAAAATGGCCTTTTTAAATAAATGGTTCTAGGAAAACTAATCTCTCATGTGTAGATGAATGAAACCTGAAAATTAACACATTTCTTGCCCTGTACAAAAGTGAATTCAAAAGTAATTAAAGTTTCTAATTAAAGACCTGAAGCATTGAAACTGGTAGAAGAAATCAGGGAAAGCACTTCAACAGACAAGCATAAGCAAGTTATCTGAAGAAAACTCCAATAACATAGCATATAAACCAAGGAATTGAGAAATTTGATTATAGGAAATAAAGAAGCTTCTGCACAGACAAGTAAATAATTGCCACTGGAGAGACAGCCTGCAGAATGGGAAATAAATCTTTGTTAGCTACATATTAAACAGTGCCTTGATATTTAGGATATTTACACAAATGAAAAATTTAAATACCAATTATTAAATGGATTATTAGTAACACAAATGGCCAATTAGTATTTGAAAAAGCATTCAACAACTTAAGCCTTTAGGAAAAAAATTAAAACTGACTGCAGATTCCATTTCTCCCAAGTCAGAATGTCTATCATATAAAAATAAATGAATAACAAACGTTAGCAAAAATGTAAGGAAGGAAGAAGTCTTACACACTGCTGAGGTGAATGCTATCTAGCCCAGAAACTATGAAATCACTATGGTGGTTCTTTTAAAAAAAAAAAACTTAAATTAAAATTATATAACTCTTACATGTATTTCTGAGGGATCTAAATCAGCATACCAGAGAGGTACTTGCCTGTCCATGTTTATAGCTATACTATTCACAATTGTGGAACCAGATTAAACATCCAATCACAGATGGATGGATAAAGGAAATATGATAAGGTAGAGACCATCACTATAGATAGTTGTAACTGGTCAAAATGAATGCATCAACAGGCTATGGGCTGCCCACTCCTAAGGCTCAGAGAACATTATAGAAGAGGGAGTACAAGGATTTTAAGAGTGGATGAACCAAGACACCTTTTATGAGATAGTCTCTTTTAAATCAAATTTTCAAGAGGCTTCAATGTGGAGGGAGACTGTAAGGAAGAAGAATGTAGATCTGGGAAGATCTGGAAGGAGGAATGGGGGGTACTGAGTACCATAAAGATATATTGCAGCAAATTCTCAGGGAATTTATAATATAATACATTGTATTTTGAAAGAGAGTGTGCTACATACTCACAAAAAAATTTTATGCAGCCATAAGCAAAAACTGAAAACACGGCATTTCAAGGAAGTAGATGCATCTGGAAGTCACTGTGTACAGCAAAATAAGCAAAGCTGGGACAAACAAATGTAACATTTTCTGTCATACTTGAAAGTTAAATTTAAATGTGTGCATGAGTGTGTATGAGTGTGTGTGTGTGTCTGTGTGTGTCTGTGTGTCTATGTGTCTGTGTGTTCTGTCTGGTTGGTTGTGAAACTAGAAAGAAGGTAATTAAAATGTAGGAAGAAATCTTAAAAGAGGTGGGAAATAGGATAATGGATTATATGTAAAATGCAAGAGAAAGAGTAAACGAGGGAAGGAGAGACATCTAAAATGGTTGATTGGGGTGGAAAAGGGCACTAGGAGAATGAGTTTTAAAAATCTGTAATGACATATACATAAAAATGCCACCCAGCTCATGAGGTTCATGGTGGCCACCTGTAACTCGAACTCCAGTCAGTGGGTAGCACAACCTCTTCTCATTTCCTTGAGCACATGTAACAGACTCTCACAGCACATGCATACACATAAATAAAAATAAATCTTAAAAACAGAAAATGATCAGAAAAATATGGTTGTTATCAAAGAGATTTTTTTTTACATCTTTGCTTATGTTTTAGGCTACTGTAACTGTGATTTTTTTTTTCCTTATTTATTTCTCAGGGACCTTGTATCTTATTTTCACATGTTGATAATGAATCGTTATACTTTGCTGAGATTAATTATCAGAGTAAAATTTTTGTGTGTAATCTCCAGGGCTGTTAGTTTATTGATGTTCTGATAATTGAACCCAAGAGTTTGACAAGTCAGGTGATACTGTTACATTGAGTTGTAGCAACATTATTTTTAATAAGTCATCTTACTTTTAAAGCCAACAAGCCTATTTTTTCTTTGTTTTTATTATTTTTCACTCTTTCATTTGTTTTCTTTTATTTACTTTTTCTTTATTTTTAAAATCAAATAAAACACCAAGAAGGAAAACCTGTGAGATACAAATGGCATATACAGCAGCTATTATCTGGTACATAAAAGAAATATCTGAGCTAAACACCATAATATGAAGTCTTGAGAAATCAAAAGGCTGGGAAATATTTAAAAGAAGTTTAGAGACCCAAAAATAGAATGAGAAGTCCATTGAGAATATGGTAGAAATCTTAGAAGGCAGAAATTGTGAAAATAAATCAGGTGTTCAGAAGGCAAAGACTCAGCTATTAACATTATATCCCAAGAAGGATAAGTTAAGGAATGCCTCACCTAATATGTCATAGTAGAACTGTGAAACACACACACAGTATTAGCAACAGTCAAAAAAGTACAACAAATGGTTTTATAGAAATGACTATTCAGGGCATGAAAGCATAAGGCTGATAATGAAAGGGAAGGAAAGGCATATGACCAGGAAGAGAAGGTAATTGGAGGTTCAAACCAAATCCTGCATTTTTTTTCTCAATGTGGAATCCAGGTTCCAATATGCCTATCTTGGTGCTTTCTTTGTTGGTTATAGAAAAACTACTGATAGTTTAATGTTGATTTTGAATGTAATACTATATCATCTGCATGGAAGAATAACTTTTCTTTCCTGTGTATTTGGTATTGATATTTTTTTTCCTTTAGCAACTAAATTACAAGCTAGAGGTGAGAAACTGAAAGACTGGAGAGATACATGTAAAATACATGACAACAGGAGAAGGATTCTTGGGAAAAATCAAGGGGGTCAACAGAAAGAGGAACTAAAGGACAACAGAGGGCAACAGCGGTCAATCTTAGTAAAGTACATGCATGCAAGTACAGAAATGTCAAGGTGTAACCCACATTTTATATGATAAATAAATTGGAAACAGCATTCGCTAGCTATTCTTTGTGTTGTGCTTTATTATTTTTTGATTTTCCTGGATTTCAAAGAGTTAATTAAAAGTATTTTAAAATACATAAAAGGAATGACAACTAAATAGAAAATAGACTTTTCCAGTACAGCAATGGAAAAATCAATGTAACAATAAATTGAAAGGCTTAGGAAATGTAAATCTTAATTTACTGTCTGACATTGAAATATTCTTTCATTCAAAATTTCCTTTTATAGAAAAGAAATGAAAGAGAACTTAAATAAATAAAATGGACCTTTTCTGAAGTAAAATCTAAAGGTAATGCTTTAGGAAGAATAAAAACTGTCCCCGAGGAAAGGCTCAAAACACAAAAGGAAACGAACTAGGCCTTTTGTTCTTCCAGATGCCCCTTGTCCAAGAATGTCCTTGAGACTTCAAACACCTGCCTCAGCCAGAAAAACAAGAAAACATCCTGTCTATTAGTCTAGTTAGGTGATGTCAGTCAGCCTGAGACTGTTTCCTCCTGTTACAACACTGCTTCTCCCACCTAATCCTCTCACAAGGCACCTTAGAAGAGCAGGTTCCATTCCACAGACAGGTCAGCCACTTTCTACTTCGGCCTTCTGTCATGCAGTACCGCCTGCCTGCCTGCAGGTGTTCTGAAAGCTCTTGCCTGAAGGATGACTCATCTCAGCGCCTCTCTTTAACCCCCACTAATCCTCTCAAACCCCCAAAGTTAACAATATGCCTGAAACCTGCAACAAAGTAACTTTTAAGCATTCTCACCACGTAAAGGCTAACTGTGTGGGCAACACATCTGCTAATGATTTGCCCTTAGGCATTTCACAGGGGAACAAAACAGTAACTTGTTCTCCAGAAATCCATACAGCTTAAAAATATAACATTCATTTATTTGTGTGGGTATACTTGTCTGTGTGTATATATGTTTGTGTCTGTGTGCCTGTGCGCCACAGAGTTCTTGTGGAGGTCATAGCATAGATAACCTGCAAGATTAGGTTCACGTCTACCATGTGAGAATTGGGGATGAACACGGGTCCAACAGGGTTGGCAGCAGGTGCCTGTACCTGCAGAGCCATCTTAAAAGACCCAAAAACCCAAATGCTTTTTATTTTTCTAAATAAAACAACATGAATGCACCCGGCAGTGGTGACACACGCCTTTAATCCCAGCACTGGGGAGGCAGAGACAGGAAGATCTCTGTGAGTTCGAGGCCAGCCTGATCTACAAGAGCTAGTTTCAGGACAGGCACCAAAGCTACAGAGAAACCTTGTCTAGAAAAAAACCAAAAGAAAAAATAAGAATGCATTTAAAAAAGTCAAGCCGGGCGGTGGTGACGCACGCCTTTAATCCCAGCACTCGGGAGGCAGAGGCGGGCGGATCTCTGTGAGTTCGAGGCCAGCCTGGACTACAAGAGCTATACCCGATCAGGCTCCAAAGTTACAGAGAAACCCTGTCTCAAAAAAACAAAAAAAAAAAGTCAGAAATATCCATTTGGAGTAGATGCATTCAGAAGAAAGAATTTATATACATGTATGAGTCTATTTTTGGATGCTTCTTTCTGCTCCGTTGATCAACCCCTATTATCTACACACTACTACCACACTGTCTCTGTTACTGCAGCTTTATTCTTAGAAACATTCCCTCCAACTTTGTGTTTGTTGGCTACTATAAATTCTTTGAGTTCCCACATAAGTTTCGAAATTATGTTGCCAATTTCTACTTAAAAACCCAGCTGAGGTTTGGACAAGCATTGATTTGAACATACATAGATAATTTTTCGAATTTTCTGATATGTAAATGATAAACATTCAGAAATATGCTGCCTAAGTCTCCTGTTCCTGGTGGCTACTTAAGTAGCCAGCAGCTCCATTCTTGGCTGTACCATCACATTTGTGTGAAGAACACACGCCCTACTACTCTTTGCCGAAAGTAAAGCACTGTTTTCATTTTGCTTTGTTCTTTTAGGTACAAGTTGGTTTCTGCAGGATAAAAAATATTGAATTATTTGATATGACTAAAATTGTCTTAGAGTTACATCGTAGACTGAGACTCATTATAGCCCCACAAAGTTCATAGTTTCAACTTCCAATGTCTTCATTTTGCCCTTGATCGTCCTGTTCCAGGTCCTCTTCCTCCATCCATTCATCCATAACTATCTGTTCTAAATGGGATGTTTCCATCAAACCTCTGAGCTCCGAGAACCCTGCAGAATAAGGAGGCAGGAAGAGTTCAAGAGCCAGAGGGGATGGTGGAACATTGAGGAAACCAGGCTTTCTAAACACAGCTGGACACATACAAACTCACAGAGGCTGAGGCAGCATACACAGTGTCTGCATGTTCTGCACCAGATTTGGCGGGATGGGCATCCTAGAGCTGATAGAAGACATGGACATATGCCCTATCCTTAGCACAGAAGTTACCTCCAAATTATAACCACCTATAAATAAAAATAGTTTTCTCTAAAGGAGTCTCCCTGGGAAAATACACTACTGGTAAGGGTGGGCTGCATGCCCAGCAGTAGATGGCCAACAGGAAACAAACTCAACAGCATCTTTGGAGGTTCTTTGTTTCATAATGTATCAGGTTTCTTTAACTTTGTTATTAGTTTTATTTTTTTTATTTTTAACTCTACAGCTTTTCCATATAGCTTCCAGTTTAGTGGGTTTTGTGGGGACTCCTTAGTATGTGAAGAATGGATGTCTGTGTCTTTATCTGTTTCTTGTGCCTATTCATGGGCTCTTCTCCTTTTGTTTTTTTTTGCCTTATTCTGATTTGTTTATTTTTGTTTTATCTTATTATAATATAACATATTATATTTTATTATTATTCCCTGGATGCCTGTTTGTTTTCTAAGGAAAGATAGAAAGGGAGTAGATCTGGATTTGAGTGGACGGAAGGGGGACTGGGAGAAATAGAGGGGGAAAAAACTATAAGCAGAAGACAGTGTATGAAAAAATTATTTTCAATAAAAGAAAAGAAAAGAAGAGTACTGAGGGCTAAAGTATTAAACAGGGATAGGAATGGAAGATTTGGGTGAGGAGGTGTGGGTTAGCCAACCTTACGAGTATGTGAAAAAGCCATATAGAAACTCACTAGGCTATCAGATGATTTCAAAATGTAAGCTATTGGGGGTTTTTGTTTTGTCTTTAAGGAATTGAATGAAGGTACCTGCCTGCATGGACAATGATGTTACCAGTGACCATGGGTTTTTAAATATCAGGCACAGAATACCTCCTTAGTAGATACTGATTGGGTAATGTTTAGCAGTCTCCAAAACAACACAGGCTACTGTTATTGCTTGCTCTTGGCTGCCAAACATAACTACATGATAAAATCCTATCACCAAACACACCACACACTTTGGTTGCAGACATAGAAAAATCAATCTTGAAATGGGCAGGAAACTTCCTTTTCTGTAACCAGCTTCCATAGTGCAAGAAGGTGCTATCAAGATCACTATACAAGAGAAGACATGAATGTTCTTACAAAGCATTACACCCTGCATGATTCAAACCACATTTTCTAGGCTAGATGTACCTACTAGTGAAATATTGCCATGACAGCTATAGAGGTATCCAATCACCTTCTTAATGGACATGATGTCTACTCCACACATAAGAATTCATGCCTTGTATTGTAAATCTGGTAAAATTCATGGTTGGCGAGGTCTTAGACACTAGGAGAGAGAGCCTAATACTGTTGTTGTTAAAAGATCAAATCTCTAAAATGCTTTCTAAACATTTATACATATACCCATAGATTAGTGATACTCCCAAACTAGATCAGGAAAGCAGAACAGTAATGGTCTAAGTGCTCAGAATAAGTGATTTTTGGGTACTATGCCCTAAATCAACTCTCCTCCCTTGCAAAGTTCAAAAGTATCTTAGAAAAGAAGGCAGAAAGAATATAAGAGCCAGAGGTTTGGAAAGAGTGGTATAAAATGCTGTCATTTGAACATGGCATGGCTCTTATGCTCTTAAACACACAGAAGCTGTGTTTGTCTGCACAAGACCTACACCAAATCAAGATAGTAAAAGTTGCAGCCAGGAACTAGGTTCTGGCTGTTTAGTATAATTACATTGCCTTATATACTGGTGGTAAACAACACAGTTTTCAGTCAGTGACATTAACAGGTACATTTTCATTTCCAATGCAATGAATATCTTATATGCTTCACTAAGAAGTATTAAATTATAAATGTATTAATACTGAATAATAATATTAAATGTTGAGATGTGCTTATAAAATAAGTTTTATAAATTTAGAAAATCTACTTTTTAAAAGAAACAATATTTAAATATTGTACGTTTTCATTAAATAGAAATAACATACTTGAGTTAAAAAATTTACCAGAAAAAAAATAATTTTTTTTAAATATTAGGAAAATTTAATTTTTTCTTTATTTTAAACAAAATCATTCAAAATTTGTAACATTTAACAATAACATTTTCACTCTTGATCATTGAAAACAGAACCAAAATATCAGCAAAGAGCATGTGAAAGCCAAAATGATAAAAATTATTAAAAATCATTCTGCAATGAAAGTAAGAAAAAATAGTTTTAATGGAACACTACATAATAACCTATGGGTTATGTATGTATTTATTTGATGCTAATATCACTGGATTATATCCAGATAACCAGATATGTAAAAACAACTTAGTTCCTTAATTTTCATCCTTTTACTTATTTTGAGAATATTAAAATCTTAAGTTTACATGGCTCAATTTTGTGAATAAGGTATAGTCATAGATGCTTTATATAGAAGATTATTTAAACTCTACTTAGCTGCATATGCATTTTTATGAACTTAAAACTTGACTTTTGTTATTTCTTTGTAGACATTTGCTTATCTGTCTACAAATCCTTTCCTTCAAAATTAGAGAGGTGGGGAGTAATAAGGCAGGAGTGAAGCACAGGAAAAACATGACCAAAATATATTGTATGAAAAAAATAATTTCTAATTTAAAAAATGAAAATTCAACTTTGCATATGAGTGTGTGTGTGGTAGCATTTAAATTTTATTTTAATGAATAAAGACTACCTCAAGATCTGAGAGTAAAACAGTCCCACTTGTCAGCCTTACAGACCAGATTAGGGTAACACACACTTTTAATCCCAGTAGCCACAATGACACACACCTTCAATCCCAATAGCCAAACTGGTTGATATAGCTACTGGGTGGTGCATGCCTTTAATGCCAATTTATAAAATGGGATAAAACAACTCTCAACAGACAGTCTCATTCTGTGATTCTAGGAGGCAGGATTGTCATTTCAGACTGAGGTCAAGATAAGAGCCAGTAGCTGGCTGTTTTTCTTTTCATATCTTCTGATCTTGAGTTTTTGTTAATTGTGCTTCATTTAATTGTGCTACAAATGGCACCTAACATGGGGCACTATATCCACATAAAACCTGAGAGAGCTTGGAAAGTAATTCTAGACATAAAAGCACGGCTTTTTGGTAGCAGCATTTTCTCAGATATTTTCTGTTTGCTAGAGGCAAGCATGTCTCATTTATGATAGGCTTCATGACTCAACTTTAGCTGCAAAAACCTTGCAGCTCTTTCAAGAGGCCCCAACACCAAACACTTAAATGATGTTTATGAATAGCCAGGTGGTGGCAGGGACCTTGAAACTCCATAGAGTTGTGGCAATAAAAATGACTCCAACCAGTATCTCTGTCATGAAGCTAAACTCTCAGTAAGCTAAGGAATGAGATGGATCCAGCTGACAAAGCCATGCCTTTAATCATAGCCATATTGCTTAGCAAATTAAAGATATATATGATCAGAAAAAGGGAGATATATAGTAAAGGTAGACTCAGACAAAGAAAACCTCTAAATGATTTACAGTGTGATTAAAAATTATATGTAGGCTAGGGAGAGGAAAGACAAAGGATAAAGTCCTTGAGAGAGAGAGAGAGAGAGAGAGAGAGAGAGAGAGAGAGAGAGAGAGATTGATATTAGTTGGGTGTTGTGGCACACACCTTTTATCCCAGCACTTGGGAGGCAGAGGTAGGCAGATCTCTGTGAGTTCAAGGACAGCTGGTCTACAGAGTGAATTCCCAGGACAGCCAAAAACACACAGAGAAACCCAGTGTCAAAAAAAAAAACAAAAATTAAAAATAAAAGAAATAGAGTTTAAAATAAAGCCATGTAAAGATAGAAAATACAAAGAGAATCTGGATATCGTATGTTATCGTGTTGTCTTTGAATTGTTTGACAGCTGAGGAAGGAACAACAGCTGCTAAAAGACATTTGATTATAAATGCTGCTGTATTAATCCAAAATAAATATTTTGAAGATGCTTTGACTTTAAAATTTCAGTCTAAGGATATGTTACCTTGGAGAAGAAGTTTTGCTTCTGTTTTCACAGGAAATGAGGGGCTGTGGATTCATTCTGGGTTAAAAAAATCGGGGGGGGGGGCTGGAGAGATGACTCAGTGGTTAAGAGCATTGCCTGCTCTTCCAAAGGTCCTGAGTTCAATTCCCAGCAACCACATGGTGGCTCACAA
>NW_004949132.1:2617074-2619523 GCF_000317375.1 Microtus ochrogaster
AAAAAAAATCAGGTTTGATCAAGGAAGACCCCCTGAAAAATCTACAATAGGAACAGATGGCACAGATGATGCAAGATTTCAGAGGACCTCTGTTGGAGTTTCCTCTGTGATCTACATCCAGAACAGCCTCAAGACTGCTGGCTGAAATGATCAAGCTTCACAGAATATTACAGTCAGGACTTGTCCATAACCCTAAATTTTTTAGGTCCCAATAAGTTTATCAGTGCCCCCAGTCCACAAGAAGTAGCCTAGAAAACTACACCCAAATTTCCCCCAAAAATGGATTATGGATGTTTGTCTTTGTTTAGAGTGTTAGTTACAAGTTGTTATGGATATTGGTCAGAAAAAAAAGCTAAACAAAGGAGATTAGTTTCAGAGTTCTTGTTTTGAAAAGAAAAAAAAGAGGAAGTACTTGTACCCTGTAAAGATTTGTCACTCCTATTGGTTTACTAAAATGCTGATTGGTATATAGATGCATCTCTGTCCCTGCATACTAGTAAGGTCATTGGCCTTTTTTATCCATTGACTTTAATGGATAAAAACTCAATCAAATTAAATCAAAATTTCAGTAACTTTTGCCTGCATCTAAAATCAAAACCAGTTATATTTTTGACTTTCCTATCAGATTTATCTCTATTCTATCTCTAGTTAGAACAGTAACTGATCTTTTTTTAACATGCCTGTGTCTTTCTGATTTCGCCCTCTTTATTTATTCAGGATGTTTGTTTAATTTTCCATGTAACTCTTTTTTCATAAAATCTATTTTGTCATGTTTTTCCACTTCCCCAAGTCCTTACAGATCCCCCAACCTCCTCCTCATACAACTCTATGTTCTCCCTCTCTTTCAACCACACACACACACAAACCACACATGACCATTCACGCACGTACGTGCACACACACACACACACACACACACACACACACAATGAAAACAAACAAGCAAGCAAAACAATAAGATGAAAAGGCCAAAAACAAAACAAAATGAAATAAAAAGTCCACAAAAAATAGTTAATTTTGTGTTAGGCAACTATTTCGAAGAATGGGGCCTGCCCTGGAGTGTAGTTGATATACAGAGTGGCATTTCATTCGAGTAAACTGATTTTCCTTTGCAAACAGGTACCAATTTATAAATAGTACTTTGTTTCCTATCCAGCTTGAACCTAGGCAGGTCTTATGCATGCTCTCACAGCCTTTGAAAGTTCCTATGTACACCTATCCTATATCTGGAAGACACTGTTTCCTTGATGTTCTCCATCTCTTCTGGCTAACACAATCTTTCTGCCTCCTCTTCTGTGTGATCCCGGAGCCTTGGTGGGGGAGCTTAGATGGAGACATCCCACTTAAGACTGAGTACTCTAAAGTCTTGTACTCTCTGCACATTGTTCAGGTGTTGGGTTCTGTGTTAATTCCCATCTACTGCATGATGAAGCTTCTCTGATGAGGGATGAGACAGGCATCATCTATGAGTATAGCAATATATAATTAGAAGCCATTTAATTGCTATATTCTGTTACAAAAATAATAATAGTAGGTTTTTCTCTATGTCCAGGTTTTATTTATTCTCACAGGTTATTGACTACTTTAGCAGAATCAGATATGGGTTCCATCCCATGAAATGGGCCTTATTTACAATTATTAAAAGTGGTTGAAGCCGGGTGGTGGTGGTGCATGCTTTTAATACCAGTGCTAGGGAGGCAGAGGCAGGTGGATTTCTGTGAGTTTGAGGCCAGCCTGGTCTACAAGAGCTAGTTCCAGGACAGGCTTCAAAGCTACAAAGAAACCCTGCCTCTATCCCACCCCTAAAAATAAGTGGTTGGGTCCTTATATAATACTTGTGCTTATATTGCATTAGTGTATCTTGAAGGTCACTAATGTAGGTCATATGTTTGTACCAGTGTGATATTAGTGCACACCTTTCCCCTCTGGCAGTGTGCAGAGTACCTTTCAGCACCACAGATGCTAGTCAGTAGGGGTAAAGCTTCTAATTGAGCAGAAACTTGACTTCTCTATGTTTGATGACATAAATGAGTGTGTACTTCAGCATAGGATCTTAGCATCAAGTTGTAGAGAACAATCAATAAACTTGGCAATAGCTTGTGGTATTATAGGGGTCCCATGGAACCCCTTTGATCAATGGATGACTCTACAAGAAGTAATCCACTCCTGACACAGGTTGAGACAAGGCCTTACTATGTAGTGTAGGCTTGCCTCAAATTCCTGTTCCTTATGACGACTCTGTCTCTCAGATGCAAGGATGACAGGAATGTAGCTCTATATGTGGTCTACTTTTATTTTTATTTTCATATCTAAATTAGGGAATATTAAACTCATGGCATGTTTATTTCCAAGAACTTCCTTTCTTCCTCCCTCCCTTCCTTCCTTCCTGAAAGACCCTCAGAGAGGACCTTTTTCTCCAATGAAGACCCCAGAACCAGGACACTCCGAG
>NW_004949132.1:2633887-2665748 GCF_000317375.1 Microtus ochrogaster
TTCCTTCCTTCCTTCCTTCCTTCCTTCCTTCCTTCCTTCCTTCCTTCCTTCCTTTCCTTCCTTCTTTTTAAACTAACTTCTGAAACATTTACTTGTGTTTACATTCCTTTGTCATGCTCTGTTTTGTTTTCAAACTTTATAATTTATCAATTTTCCCTGGATATTAAATGTTTTAACCTTTTGTCATACTTACACAAAAAAGTACAGGTTATCATTTGTCACTATATTTTATTTATTGCCCAGTGAGATAGACAGGTTTCAGTTCATACATTTAATTTAAATTTTACTCAAATTTAAAAAATACTTTAATAATTATTATCTAAATTTTTATTCTGTTAATTCTAGATATTTTATTATTTTTCTATTTTTCTCTCAGTATGAAGAATACTTTGTTTGAAAGACTTTCAATATCTGAACTCCCTTAAAACACTTGCACAAAACTAGAGTGTCTACCCTTCAATTTCTACCTGCAGTGAATGTTTCAAAGGCTCTGTAATGTAGGTGTATTATTCTGATTCCCCATTTTATGACTAATTGAATCTATTGCACAAAACATTTTGCACAACAGCTGGAGAATTAAAATATTAAACTCCCACTGGTGATTGTTAATTATTTTCCTTTTTTCTTGGTGACAGACCTCAAGTTGTCAGAATGCAAAAGCAATGTATATTACAAATAGAAGTCGCATTACTGTGAATTCAACTTCTACACATCATTATTAGACAAAGCCACTAATCATAACTTACCAAAGAAAACACTGTAACCTGAATAATTTGTGTTTAATCTTGAATGTAAAGAATGTCAAAATGCTTCTGAAGTTTCTTTCCACAAGTGATCTCCTCATGTGCGAATTAGCATGTATCTGCTAGCTGGCTTCCTTCCTGAAAAACACACTCTATTGGTTGTCTAAATTTAATAGATGGTCCCTTCTTACATTGCTGGATTCTCAGCTGTATTTTTACTTTCAGCTTTCAACATTCTGTTGCTGAGTTCCTTCCCCAGGTTTCCTTTCTGTTTGGATGAGGAAAATCAAAGTAAGAAATGGATTCAGTCAGAAATAAAGTATTCGAATCTAGGCAATCAATTTCCAGCTGAGTAACTTTAATCTGCTTACATAATCCTTCTGAGCACTAGTATGGTCACAAAGCTCTTAGAATAATCACATGCAAGAACACATGCAAAAATGCTAAGCCTGGGACATCCTGCCTAATCACAAAGTGGTGTTGATTGCAAGTCAGAATTTACCCCTAGGCATTTAGAGGACACCATGGTTCAGTATTAATCCTTTCCTTTTTCCCCCTTGCAAAATTAATGACTTACACGGTTTCATGACATAACTTTGCAACGTCTGGTCCATCAGAACTCATCACATTAATTGCCACCACTAGTGATTTCAGCCTTTAGTAGGGGCCGAAATTGTTATAAAAATCAACTGACATTTGTTGATAATTTTGCTTAATAAAGAATTCCCATTGTGTGGCCAGTCAAACTAAGAAGACAGTCAGGATTTTGAAGGTTCAAGTCATATCACCAGTTTCTGTAGACTGGTGGTCCATTAACATACCGAGAACAACAAGAATGTGGGTAAATACATACTAAAGCATTTTATCAGTGTGCAGGTTTGATTTAACTGATACGATAGGCTCATTTATCAAAACCAATGAAATCGTTCTTTTTGAGCAGCATGATTGATGTAAAAGTATAGTTTCAATTCTGTGACAATGCTCGGGACAAGCCAAGTATAGTATGCCTAGTGAAGAATTGCTGAGGTGCAGTGAGAAAGGAGGTATGCCAAAGGGGGGAATTTAAAGGACTTATTGCTTGTTCAGTTCTAATAAACAAATGACAACATGCCACACTCATTGTTAGTCTATTGGCAATCTTCCTTTATGAAAATTCATTTTTTGACCTTCATGCACCTTTTATAGATATGCCTGCACCCTGCTGCTTGACCACCACTGCTTCAGCTGCTGTTAATGAGCAGGGATCACAGATTTTTTAACAGCAGGTCAAAGAAAACAAAAGAAAGGAAGGGACTGAGATATGGAGCAAAGTGTAACAAATGTAATCTGGAAAGAGGACAGAGGATAACGTCAAGGTGAGAAGCCTAGAAACTATGATAGGGTGTGAAGTAACTCTGGTAGTGATTGAAGTACAAGAATTGTGATCTTCTGTACTGTATTCAGATGGGGCTTGCTGGCTTGTTTAGACCTTCTTGGGTTTGGTTAAAAGAAGTACCTATCTCTAGGATCTGATGGTATCTGATGAAATGCAGAAGACAAGAGGATTCAGAGAAGTTGCTTTCCCAGCACACTCTCATCACCCTCTTTGTAGTGAGCCGGACAGGATCACCATTACAAGATGGCACCACATCCTGTCTTGTTGGTTATAAACAACCCCATATTTAGCTAAGCCTTTGAGAGCTATGTGTCCTCCGCTTCCCACATGCGCAGTGAATATGGGTCCCTGGGCCTATCTCGATGCAGTCCGGTGTCAGCTGATGGTGGCAGCCAATCACAGGGCGACCCATGTGTCAATTCCCAATATAAGCAGCCGCCATTGTGCCCCCCCCTCTCTCCCACCTCTCTCTCTAGCGTCTCTCTCTCTGTCCCCCTCTAGCGCCTCTCGTCCCTCTAGTCTCTCTCTTGATCTCCTGTTTCCTGCCCCCCTTTGCTTTATGCTCTCCCTCAACCAAATGCACTCCAGTAAAGCGTGATCTGAGAAGAATCCTTGTGTGTGGTGGGTGTTTCTTCCTCGCGGGTCAAGAAGCCCGCCTCACCTCTTCTCCACATAACAGTCTCTCTCCACTGCTCCTCCACCCCATTTTCCTCTTCAGTTCTGAATGTTTCTCCTTTGCTATGACAAGGAAAACATAGATGTATTCTTCTTATTAGTCATGACCTTTTACTAAATTTGAGTAACAAACAAGTTAGAGGGTGTGCATAACCCTTGACTAGCTTACAACCACTTAAAATACACAGAGTTTGTCTAACACAAGGGTAAGACAAGTGGTAGAAATATCTCCATCTTGAATATTTAAGATGTCACTAATCTAAGAGAAGAGACCATTTATCTTTAATAACTCAGTAAATATTTGTAAATTATCCATAAATGAAAAAATATAAAATGAAAATCCCTATAACTAACAAAACTATGTACTTCCAAGGAAAAAGATTTTCTTATTCTGTTGCAAACAGGATTATTTCAAGAAATATTCTCAAAGGTAATTGGTAGTTCATTTTGGAATGACAGTTAAGATTTATTTCTTTGCCTTTTATGAAGCAGATTAATTAAATGATAACATACACACACACACACACACACACACACACACACACATATATATATATATATATATATGTATGAATGAGATAGACCAGAAAACTAAAGATGAAGCAGAGTGAGAATAGCCTCCTAAGTCCTACCTGAAGCCACCTAATTTTGCTAACTAAGCCTTATCTATGTCATGTACTGAAGTTTCCCAAAACGCCATCCTGGAGACAATATTTCAAAGAATGATACTGTGATGGACATTTCATATTCAAACTATATCACTTACCTAGAGAAAAATGAATAGTAGCTGGCTTGAGGAAAGATGAGTTCAATTTTAGACACAAAATACTGAAGTTCTATAAGGATAACTTTATATATAAATAAATACCCATGACATATGAGATTTAGGACCGAATCCTCTGAAAAGGCTAATGACCCAACACATATAGAAAAAAATGTTCTTTCAAAAAAAAAAAAACCTGTGATGAAATAGAAGAAATAAGTAAGAGATAATGAGAAAGATGAGAATCAGGAGAGCTCAATCCTGTAGAAAGCAAACAAAAGAAAAAAGTTCCAGTAGTAAGAGATACTCAAAGTTGTATAGTGTAATGTATGAAGATGCAGTAATGAAACCCTTGTCTACGTATAGTTAATAAATGCTAGTAGAATCATAAAAGCATACAAGACTACACAGGAATTCAGCAGGACGGGAGCTGAGAAGATGCTGTTGCACTGTCACAGAAGTCTGAAAGAGCATTTTCATTAAAATGGTGAGGGCAGAAGATGCATTACTAGTCACTGAGAACAGAGAAATGTTAGCAGTGATAAGAGATGATACACAGTCCTTTCAAGACACTCAGGAAGGAAGAAGATGTAAGTGATAAAGTGCAGTTTTAAGAGGAAAACAAGGTTAGATAAGGTCTTCTTCAAGCCACAGACTCCTTTGGCATAATTGTAGACAGAGATGAATGACCCAGTGGAAGGTATTAAAAAAATAAAGGATTAGAGGACTAATTTATTTTCGATATGAGGAAGATAGCACAGGAATATAAAAGCAGAAGGGGATGACATCAGAATTCATGTTTCCCGGAAGCCAGCTCATGAACTGCTTTTAGAAGGACTGAATAGGAATTATCTTAACCTTTAACCCCCCTCCAGCTTTATTGGCATATTATTGTTAGATGAGTTTGGACATACATATGCACATGAGTTATTACCACAATCTAAGAACTAAATATAACCATCACCTTCGAATGTTTCCTTGTTTCTTTTTGCTTTGTTTCTTTGGTTTTTGAACTGTAATTTCACTGCATGAGAGCATAGAGGGAACGCTCTCCTGCCAAATGGCTTGCCAGTGAGCATTTGCCAATAACGCCAAAAGGACAGGCCACAAATGTAAAAGCACAGAGGCCGAATTTCGTCACAGTAAGAAACTGCTACCCAGCAAAGGAGGAACAATAGAAGGAGTGAGAGAAAATATTACAAACCACAAATGAGCTAATTTCCACCATATATAAGGAACTCCTAAAGTCAAATAGTTTACTGAGATAGATTTCTGAGCTCATCTCTCAGGGGTTCATACTTACTAGTCTCTGTCTGGAATTCACAGATGAAATTGCTGTTCAAGCAGCACTATTACACAGCTGGAGAGTCGCCATCTTGCCGATATCAGATCAATATATTGCTTTGTCTTAATGTTTTTATAATTCCTTCTATTAGATTCTAAAATGGGGAATTATAAAACTATTATCCATCTGCACACAGGGTTTCATAAAAATCAAACATCAGGCATGTGCATAATAGAAGACTTAATGAAGTAGTCAGGTGCTTTCACTTCAAATGAAGAGGTGTGTATTTAAGATAAGCACATATTAAATTAACCATAACACGACTTATATTTAGATTTAAAACTTCAAAGTCTAAAGAAAGACAGCCACAGAATCATGAAAATGAAAAACATTACCATATATGCGGAAACTACAAGTACAGATTTGATCAACACCTCAGATGTCACAAATATGCATAGGCAGTGATGATACAACTCTCAGCAACAGTATGTTAACATAGATTAAGTTCAAAAGCAAACAAACTAACACATAATCTTCCCTTGATTTTCAAAGTAGCAGAATTTCTGAAAGGATAACTCCATGTGAAAACACTTTCCTTCCATATGTAATCGGTGCTACATTGGAGGGACAGATAATTTTATGATTTTTGTCTCCATTTTAGATGGTCCTTCTGGGAGAGGGATATGAAAGTTGTGTGTGACACAGGAGAAAAGTGCTTCTTCGTAGTGTTTGGTGAATCATCAGTGATGAACTTAGTGTTGTCAGCTAGGGTCTTTTTTACTTGGTTTGATATAGAAGGAAGAAAGAAGCAAGCAATTCCTACTGAAGTGAGTTTTTATCCAGAATTAAGTGCCAGCAGGAAGGACACCATGCTGGAAGCAGTCCAGGACTGGCTCCTGCAGAAATGAGATGCTAAATTTTACAGCCTGAGAGGCAGCTCACACAGCATTACCAACATTCTAGACATTCTTAGGACCTTTGCATGCATCTCATTTGATTGTTAGCTGAGAGCCACTCATGTGGGTTTACTTTTCAAAATTTTCCTGCTATTTTAAGAAGGTCATATAGCAGAGAGTGTGGCATTTTGTGAAATGGAAACCAGAAGACAGTCCCTTTCCTAGTTTACAGGACACAGGTAATATGAATAATAGTGCCCTGCAAAAATTTGCTTGGTCTTAAACGTAGAAGTGAAATTGGTCTTTACCTTGTCTCAAGGTATATTGCAGAGCCTCTATTACCTCAGGATTCCCTTTGCCTTATTGAATGTTGAAATCAACCCCAAGCATTGTGACAATGAAAAACGACAAGCCGTCCCCCATACTCCAATTTTCAAAATATCCCTCTCTGAGGTTGGAGAGATGGCTCAATGGTTAATAGCAGGTGCTGCTCTTCCGGTGGACTAGGGTTTGGTTCTCAGCACCAACATGGCTGAGAATAGAAATCATCAGAGTTCATAAATATATTTATTTAAGTATTTAGTTCTGGAGTTGGGTTGAGGCCTGGGTACAATTTTATCACTTAGGAGGTTGAGGCAAGAGAAGTGATACAGTTCCAAGGCCACTCTGAACATAAAGTTCATGACTAGACTGAGGACCAGTGAAATAGCTCAATGGGTGAGGAAGAGAGAGAATCATTTCCCAAAAATTGTCTCTTAATATCTACATGTGTACCATGGCATACACGTGCACGTACACACACACACACACACACACACACACACACACACACACACGAATGAATGAATGAATAAGTAAATAAATAAGTAAATAAATATTTTTTAAAAACTACTCAGGATACAAATTCAACTCCTGTTTCACACACACACACACACAAAAAGAGATTATAAGATTTTTGTGGACACATGTGTTCATGTCTATGATATTGGAATGACACCCCCTGCTTAGCCTTACTGCAACTTGATATGTCATGTCTTACTGATACTCATAGGAGACCTGCATTTTCCTAGATGGAGATAGAAGAGGAGGGGATGTGGATTGGGAAGGGAGAGGTGAGAGAGGGATTTGGAGGGAGATAGAAGGGAGGCTGCTGCTGAGAGGTAAAACAAATAAATTAATTTAAAAAATGGGGAAAAAATGATACCACCATATAAGGTCTTCCTAATCGACCTGCAAAATTAGAATGAATGTAGTTTCAAACTTGTACCAAATGTTTTACTCCCATTCTAAAAGTTCTTTGAAGTATCTAACGCTTTCATATTTTTATTGGTTATCTACTGTTGTGTATCAAGTTACTTGAAAACTTGGCATCTGAAAGTTCTATATATTGCCCCATGAGGTTTCCTCTCATCAGGGATTTCAGAACAGCTAAGAAAGGTGAATTAACCCAGGACTCCCAGAAGGTGGCAGTCAAGCTTGTGACTAGGGAGATAATCTCTGAAGAATCCATTTACAATCACATGTGATGGTTACCAGCAAGTTATGCTCTTGTGTAAGATAGTGTATTTACAGAAAAAGATCACAAATAGAAGGCAACTTGTCATTTATAATATAATCTCGGTAGTATTGTAACTTCTGTCATATGCCATTGGCCAAGTGTGTATAGAGGCAGGAGCATTTCTGGAGAGATCATTATGAAACTGACCATCAGCACTATTTACTGAAGCTTCATGCACTTGAAATAAATTTTTAAGGCATATATGAAATTTTGCAGACATAAGTAATGTTACTCTTAGCGTACTATGAATATTTCAATTTATATTAACACAAATTTGAAGAACCAGCAATTTTGTTAATAATGCATGATTGCAATTTATTTAATAAATCACATGTTCATTCGAAAAAAATCTTGTACAACCTGAGAACATTATCTTTATTTCAAAGTATATATCTAAATATACCTCCATTCTTTCTACTTAATGTTTGTCCTTTTAGATAGAAAGATATTCCTCAAGATATATTTGTTTGTGTTCTAAAAGGAAAAGAAAAAGAAACTTCTTCTCTTGGGTGTGCAATTACATAGGAGTTAACACTGCAAAAGCAAAAATCAATGAAGATTTTCGATTAACATAAGCTTTTTCAAAGATGATGCAGGTAGTGTGCGAAATGCCAATATTCTTAATGCTGAAACTTTGATAGTATACATTAAAATAATTGCAAATTGGATTTTAATCTCAATATGTAAAAAAGTTCTGTAGTGAGATAATGTTAATGAAAAAAATAATGAAAATTAAATTGGAAAATCAATACTCCATCTTTAAATATTACACCAAGAATTCAGTTATTTCCAAGGTTTTACATAATTTAAGAAAATGTTTATAGATATTTTTAAAATTTAGCTATAATATGTGAGAGAACATGCTCAGAATCTTAGCACATGACAAACTAAAGCAGGGATATCACAAATACATGTCCATCTTAGGCCCAGAGTGAAATTATACAATAAATGAATAAATAAGTGACTTCAGTGTCAAGTCTATCTTGTTTTAAATATATCTCTGAGGCAATTTTACTCACACTATTTTTCAGAATTTCTTGTGCAAGTCCTGTATTTACATCATTTTTATCTCTACCTCTCCTCCCTCCACCTTCTCCTGTGTGGTCTCTCACCCCGCCCCCCTCACACACACACAAATACTCTCTCAAATTCCTTTCCTGCTCTTCTATAAATATTATTGTTTTACACACACACACACACACAATATACTGAGTCGAATTAGTTTTGCCCATATGCACATGCATTTAAGGCTGAGCATTTTGTCTAGGATTACCTATTATTATGCTCATCCCTGAAAACTGATTTTTCATCCTCGAATAACAATTGGCTGTATCAAAAGAAGTTATATAAATGGCCAAAAAGCGCAGTAAGTATTCATCATCATTACTTAGTAAAGAAATGCAAATCATTACTGTACTGCTATACTCCTTTAAATCCACTAAGATACTGATGACAATGGTGATGGTGATAATGATGATGCTAACAGACCACACTAAGTGCTGACAAAGATGGGAGCAATTGGAAGCTTCATATATCATACTGCTGGTAGATAGATAAAATGATTTCCTTGCCTTGGAAAATAAGTCTGTCAAGTTATTCCAGTGGAGTTGCACCCAAACCAGCAGTTTCACTCCTCGGTATATAACCAAGAGAATGAAAACATGTCTACAGAAAAAAAAATACATGAATTGATGTTCATAAAGGGTTTTTCATACATTCTCCAAAATGAAAACATTCCAAATATCTTCTAACTGGTGAACTCTTAACAAAATTATCTGTTCATACTAAGAAACACGACTCAGCAGTAAAAAAAGGTAAGTATACCCAAACTTGAATGAATCTCAAGAGCATGTTCATGAAAAAAGTCAACGGCAAAAGGTACATGATGTATGATGTCATATATTTAACATTGGTGCATGGGAAATACTATAGTGTCAGTGGAAGAAGAGAAAATCATTTCCAGGAAATAAGGAGGAAATAAAGACAAGCCTGTAAAAAAAAAAAAAAAAAAAGAATGCTTTGGAATTTAAACAATTATGTAACCTAATTGTGGTTGTGATTTTCAATTCTATGAATTTGTAGATTCAAATTAATAAAGTTATAAGGCACGGCATACAGGAGACTGCTCAAGAGGATCTCAAATTCATAGCTGAAACATTGTCTCAAAATTCCAAACCAGACGGTGGTCTGTGGGTGGTGCTGTACATCGTTTCCTCTGGCATCCCTAGTCAGGAAACTGAATATCCAGAATTTAGGTTGAGGACCAGCCATGTGCAATAAGAAAATCAGACAAAGCAAAATCTCCTAGAAGGCCCAGGGCCACTATGTGGGGCACTTAGAAGCTCATGTCACCCAAGAAGAATACAAAGATACAGATAATCAAGCAATTCTAATTGCTGATGAACCAGAAAAGCAGATGGATGGGCCGCTGGTGCCCTGTGAGGGGCTACACCTAGACATCCGTGGACCCGTACCAGGGCTGTACTGCAAAGCACAACATTTTCTACCTACAACATAATTACAAAGTAGAATGAAGCAGACGGAGGTGGCCCTCCAGCACCTGCTTTCTTATGGTAAAGAATAGCAGGCCTAGAATATTGTCCACAAATAGTTTCTGAGCTACAGGCTGAACTGAAGCGAAGCGACAGTCTTCTGTAAGCCTTCAACAAACTGAGTATCAATTTTCAGCTCTGGCTCGCGAGCAAGGCTTGTGACTGTGTTAAATGATGATGAAAGGGTGCAGCTTAACTCTGGGAACACCCACAAAGCTTCCAGTGTGCTGAAAAATAATCAACAGAGGACTTTCAATGTGACCATGATTCCCAGAGGGGAGAAATGCCACTTCAAACTTGTTCCAACTTGCTAAGCACGGAAAGGACCACTAGGTCGCAGCACATCTCTGCGCATGGTTGTCCGCTTGGAAAAAATTCAGCTTTTTCAACTTTGTCTGGAATGGGGCCTGGTGGGAATTTTTCTCTTTGATATGGTAAGTTTAAGGATCTGGAAGAGGTTGGGGGCCTAAATGTCAAGGTGGTGGAAATGTTGTGATCTTCCAAGGCAATCTCTTTAGGTGAATACATTAATAAAAGCATGGTTTGGGGACCAGTGAGATGACTCAACATCTGAAGGAACTTTGCTGCTAAGCCTGAGGACCTGAGCTCAATCCAAGGTAAAAGTCTAGATCCAACTCCATCTTATGTTTGATGACCTCCACACGTGTGCTGTGGTGTGTGCGCATCTTTTTTGCCTTACATTAGAAAAAACATCCTTCAAGATTCCCAATTTAAAAAAAAAAAAGTTTCCCTTAACTTCCAAGTGCAACAGATATTTATCTAAAATAACTGCAATAAGAGTCACACTGGACTTCATGAATGTCATTTTAATTTTATTTCTGCAGTATTCAGATGAAATGGCATGTTTGTCAGGTATATTATGATAACAACTATATTTTATAGTATAAACTTGTGAATAACATCTTGATCAGGGTGGAGTAAGACAGTGTGAGCTTTCATCACATCATTCAGACAGAAAGGTGCCTGGCTTAAAATATAAGAATTGTTTATTTCTGGAGTTTTTAATCCATTATTTTTAGACCACAATTGAACAGAGATGATTGAAACCATAGAAATTAAAACCATAAATAAAAGTGAACTACTATGAAAGAAAACATATCCACTATCATGCTATTAATCAGCTGATTTTGAAATCAATTTAAATGAAGATTATCCAAATGAGATTAGCTTTATTAAATGAGATTAAGCCCTTCTTAATTTCAGAGACATTTTGTATGTGAGGGAGTTGCCTTATGAAGGACAATACATAGCAAGGACCTAAGAGTCATTATCTAGGAGTACTTGTAGTCAGTAAGTAACCCATGCGCTCAGCCTTCTGACCACGAATTAAATTATTCTGCTACTAACCTCAGGATGTGTGGAAGTAGATCTTTCTCTAGTACATGGTGTTTTTAAATTGTACAATAATTAATTTATCTCATTTTCAGCTAACAAGCTTGTTGTGGTTTATCTCTCAGCAGTAGAAATGCAAGGTAATGTATTTGAATGATAATGTAATTAACAGTGAAATAAAAGGAATACTGTCTAAAAGCTAGGGCTGTTGGTACACACCTATAAATCCCAGTACTTGGGAGGCTGAGATAAGAGGATCATGAGTTCAAGTTCATCCTGAGATACAGAGTTAGTTTCAGGAAAATTTGAGCTATGGGGTAAAATCCTGTCTCCAAAAACGAAGAATAAAGTTTAAATTTGTGTTAAATAAATCAAAGTATATTTTTTAAAAGAACACTATGATGCCACTGAAAATATAAGTTCTTTACCTACTAATGTGAAAATATCTATGATAGTGTTATATAAAAGACATTGCCAGAAAAATAGATGTAACAGATCATTTTTAATAAAAAAATCAAAACAACTCTTTAAAATTCATGTCTTATATAATCATATAACTATAGAGTATGTGATGAGCTGAATGGAGGAAAATGATGAAAAAATGAGATACATCATGACAGAATTATATAAGGCTCACTTAAACTCAAGCACTATCATACCTAGAAGACTAATATCCTTTATCACTAAGTGACAAATGGACAGGTAGAATATATTATGTAGATCATTGTCTCAGTATAAGAATGTGAACAGAAAAATATTCTGTAAAAGAACAATATCTATTACCTATAAACTGGGACTGTTTAAATGGGTGGGATATGATAGGTTTTAACTTTCTTTTGTATACCCTTGTATTGCTTGAAGATTGTTTCAAGAAGCACATATTATATTTCTGTTTAAATTTATGAGAATGAACACTAATAATTAATAAAAATAATCTGTGTTGGTTTACTTGAAAAAGCTATTTTTCTTTTCAAATATATGGCTTCCACTGGTTTTAATAAATATTTAAATAATGAAGGTTTGAATATCTGTTTAATATTTACAGAAGCCAAGTCTATGAAAAGATCTACCTTATATTCATACAATGAATAAAAAGTCTGTCTTAATACTTTAAATATAGAGTCATTATCTTTATTTTCAATGAAAGCACTGATTATAGCACAGCAATATTGATGACAAGATCTAGAACCAAAAGTAAGCTTGGGAGGAAGAGTATGACTTCTGCAGCTAAAATGAAAGACAATCAGATCTAGCATGTAACATGCCCAATACTCACCGCCAAACTGGGGTGACAGAAGCAAATAATCCAAAATGAAACAATGAAAGTTGTTTCTTTGCAGGGCTGAGAATAACTATGTTATACTGCCACTTACAGTAGTATGCCAAAAGTGGCGGCTTGCAGAGGATACCTAAATGAACACTGTAAGTGAGGCAGTTACAGACTGTGCAGGAGAGCAGAAGTAGAAAAGAGACAGGGTATTTTTAATTCATATGTCACTATCAAGGCTAAAATTAAGCTGAAGTTGAAAATGCCATAGTCAGGCCAAGACCACTGTTTGTCTATGCAATGCCCTTGTGAAAATCATTACAAGACTCTCA
Source organism: Microtus ochrogaster (assembly GCF_000317375.1). Lineage (NCBI taxonomy): Eukaryota > Metazoa > Chordata > Mammalia > Rodentia > Cricetidae > Microtus > Microtus ochrogaster. The sequence continues at coordinate 2,646,687 of NW_004949132.1, forward strand.
TTCTTTTAGACAATCGAGTCCTTTTCCAGACTGCTTTCCTCCATGTCCTGTTATTTTAATGCAAATGATAGTCCTTACAACTGATGAGGCAGTAGTCCTGAGTTAGACCCAGCAACACAAAGAAAAATTGGGGTGTGATAGTGGGTTTATGAAGCTAATTAGCTTTAACAGGGTTATCTGCATTGAACGGGGCATTGTAATGAGGCAGTCTAAACAAACGTGGTGGTGAAGGAGGAGCGCATCTTTTTTTCTAGACTAAGTACAACTGAGACTGTGCTATTCTGAGTTGATATGTATAATTAACCATCACAAATTCTATCAGAATTAGTTAAGATAATAGCTGAAGGAAGATAATTCTGTCATATTTATACAGATAGGAAGCATCCCAAATGAACTCGACTGAACCTAAAACTACACAGAAATTTGAAATTTCGTAAAACTAAAAGTGAATAGAACTTGTCATAACAAACAAAAAAACCCACAGTTTGGTAAATTCTGATGATAGTTTTATAACATTACTGACAGTAGTGTGCTCCTAAGATGAGATTCTCTGTAGCACCGTTCATGGTGTATGCTGCTAGTCAATGATAGAAAGATGATGAATTGAAGAAAGAATCCCCATTGATCAAACATTCAAATGACACATCCTTCAGGATGTTAAAATGTCACATTTGTTCTCTCAAATTTTCATGTAGTTCCTGTCATTCCAAATCATTAAATATCAAAGCACATTGATTAATCAATGTTTTAATCTAGCACCTTATATGTGAGCAGACATGTTAGATGCTGTAGGGAAACACAGGAATCTAAAAGAAGAAAAACATGTTATTGAGGTAGTTGAACACAGTGGAGAAAACACGGACCTAAACAACCCTAAAATGTGAAAGTATATACTAAAGTGCTGACGTCTGTGGTTTCCAAAGCAAATAATATGGTAATATTTCTGTAGTAGACACAACAGGCACACAAACAGAGCAAGAAGAGAACATTCCCCCAAAAGTCTTCAGCACTGCAAAGGCAAGACTCTGTACCTTGGGGAAGAGGCCACCTCACCTTAACTCTTCTGTGACAGAACTTTATGACAGCATCAAATTTGCATAGAAAGGGATTTTCTTTTCCTAGTGTAAACTGGATAACACTACAAGTCTTTCCCTTCCAGAAAACATAAATGCATTTCTAGCCTTCATTGGCAAGACACAGTCTCAAGTAACTGCTCTGAAGACTTTGGTGTTGTTGAGGCAGAGAATTCCAGCTACTACTTTGGCTCTTGAAAATTTAGATTACAGGTGTTTCGCTAAAGCTGGATATTATAAGTAATTATAGCATTCAAGATTATTTATTTCTTTGGAACCTATTTTTCTTTGTCATTTCGGAAATGATGTCACACCCTTAATAAAAACTTTCTGGCTTGAAAATTCAGTATGCATTTTCTTCTCTATGCAGTGAAAGCTCTTATTCACTGTTTAATCATAGAGTCAAATAAGATAGAATTTTGAAAGCATGGTTCAAATACCCATTTTTCACTTCTTACTGTAACAATTAACCCTCCTTATTCCCATAGTTCTAAAATTTCAACTGATGGAGTGCTCTCGAATTACCACAGGGGATTTGTAATTGATTGTTAGTATCTGATTAACTAAAGAGATGTGCAGGACATGCACGCCTTTAATCCCCACATTCCAAAGGCAGAAAAAGGCAGACCTTACAGTTTTGGTATCAGAAATCAAACTGATAAATGAGAAAATATAGTAATTGATGAAGTCAGAAATAATATTATAACACTATTCATGTCTCAATGGTTCATTGTCTTGTTTGCAAAGTGTAAAATTGTTGGCAACCTAGAAAGAAAAACCATTATTTTCCTAGGTATTAGTAGTGGCCATAAGAATTTCAAAATAAAAAGTCACGTAGAATCTGTATATGTTTTCAGATATAAATATGGTAGTTAACTATTAATGCTACTGTAATGTTGATCTTCTGACAAGACCAATATGTACATGACAGTTCTTCAGATAGATCCCCTGCAAGTTCCAGTAAATGGGCCTAAGAAGATCCCTCACACATTTATCATTTCTGTAAAACTTTTGAAAAACGCTGTTGCCTCTCATCACTGTACAATTCTAGCCTTTCTTCATACGCTACTAAAATTCGAGACCTTTTCATTCCTTATCCACAAAAGGGACTAACTATAGGGACATGTATAAGTAGCAGGCAATGAATCCCATCACCAAAACTTCCAGTAACTAGAACCAAAACATGGGGATAGGATAAGTACAGCATTTGAAGCAGCAAAATAGCTAGATTTATAAACATTCAGAAAAACCCACTAAAACTCATATTTTATCTTTCATGACCACCTACATTCATGTATATATTCCCCACACAGAAACACAAACATATGCATACTTTTGAAAATGTCTGTCTTGCAAAGATGAGAGCAAAAAGAGAGATATCGTGATCAAGAAAGCCATTATAGGGTTAGCAGAAACCTGGCTCTAGAGAAATTCCCAGGAATCCACAAAGATGACCCTACCTAAGTCCCTAAGCAATAGAGGAGAGGGGGCCCAATTTTATTTGCCCTGTAGTCTGACTGATGATTATCTTAAATATCACTGTATAACCTTCATCCAGCAACTGATGGAGGCAGAGGCAGAGACCCACAATGGAGCAATGGACTGAGCTCCCACAGTCCAGTTGAAGAGTGGAAGGACTGAGAATACGAGCAAAAAGGTCAAGACCATGATGGGTTCACCCACTGAAACAGTTTGCCTGAGCTAATGGGAGCTCACCAACTCCAGCCGGACTGGGAGTGAACAAGCATAGGACAAACTAGTCCCTCTAAATATGGTTGACATTTGCATCGCTGGGGCAGACTGAGGGGCCACTGACAATGGCACCAGGATTTATCCCTACTGCATGTATTGGCTTTTTTGGATCCTATTCTCTTTGAATGTATACACTGCTCAGCCTAGATATACTAGGGAGGGCCTTAGACCGTCCCCAGAGCAATGTGCCTTATCCTCTCTGAGAAGTGGCTGAGGGTGGGGTGGGAGAGTGTTTGGAAGAAATGGGAGGAGGGGAGGTAGTGGGAACTTGGATTGGTATATTTTTTTAAAATCTAACAAATTCAAAAACAGAAAAAAGAATGCTTTTTAAAAAAGAAAATGTCACCATTGCCCACCCTTAATCCCAGTACTCAGGAGGCAGAGGCAGGCAGATCTCTGTGAGTTTGAGGCCAGCCTGGTCTACAAGAGCTAGTTCTAGGACAGGCTCCAAATCTACAGAAAAACCCTGTCTCAAAAAACAAAACAAAACAAAACAAAAAAAGCAAAAAAAAAAAAAGAAAAGAAAAAAAAATGTCTGTCTTGCTTGAGTGAAACCATACTACTTGTCTTTTTGTGATTGGCTTCTTGTACATAGCGTAATGTTTTCAAAGTCCATCTATGTTGTCATATGATGCAGAATCTCCTTTTGTTAAGGCTAAGTAATGATATATATATATATATACACACACACACACACATACACACATTCCATTTTCTTTATACTTTTGATGGACTTTTAGGCAGTATACACATCTTTGAGCATAGTATTATTCATAATACTTCAATGAATATAAGACTTCAGATGACTCTTTAGCATACTTCATTTCTTTTAGTTACATATCCAAAGTTGGGGCTTGCTAGAGGATGTGTGCTTCTGTTTATATTTTAAAGACAAGTTTCTATGGTAGTCACACTCTTTTACATTCCCACAAATAGTGTGTAAGGGTTGCAATTTCTCCATATCTTCACTGGTATTATTATTATATTATTATCATCACTAGTATTATATGTGTGTGATATGTGAAGAAGGGTACCAAAGCCTGCAAGTTGAGGTCAGATGACAACATTCTGGAATCAGTGCTCTTTCCACCTATACATGGATTGAACTCAGGTTTTACTGACTTCTTTGAGTTTTAAGAACCTTTACTTGCTGTGCCACATAGCCACACTACTTTCTCTTTAAGTTTCCTTGTTCTTGCCAACCAGGTTGGCCTCATGCCATAATCTTCTTGTCTTCATTTCTAAATTGTGATATTACAGGTATGTACCACTATGGCAACTTGTTTTCTTTTTTAAGTTTTTTGTACTGTTGCTTACAGATCTGAATTTTGATTTTTATTGCCCTTGTAATTAGTGACATTGAGCATTTTTTCCATGTATTTGTTGGACTTTACTGAAAGGCAAAGGACTCATACGATCTTATGAGGAACCATAGTATCCTGTTGCATACTCTCATATATTTTTGGAGATAAAGCATAAATTGAATGAGTGATGTTATGAAGACATAAAAATACCAATAACTATTTGAATCAGTTAGGCCATTCATTGTACATAATTACAAGTTATAGTTATATCAGCTTCAAAGTAAGGCATGGTTAATGATTATATATTTTAAAATAATCTTAACTACATATATGCGAATCATCAGCTGATATCATAATTTTAGCTCACTCAAAATATAAACTTTATCTATGATATTCACTAATAATTTGTTGAGGAAGTGCTGGGTTAGAATCCAAAGTCTTACATATTCTGGGAATGTGTTCTACCACTGAAGAACATTGCTAGCTCCAAGATATTAAATTTAATAAGAACTAGAGCAGAAGACAAGGTATCCTGAGTAAATTGGGAGAGTGGGGACCATGGGAGAGCAGAGGAGGGGAGGAGAAATGCAGGGAGGGGAGCAGAGAAAAATGTACAGCTCAATAAAAATCAATAAAAAATAAAAAATAAGAACATATATTAAGATATAATAAAAAGAACTAGATCAAAACAATGATGTCTCACTATGTACCAGTTTTTTTTTTTGTCGTGATCTATGGAACAGTTCTTTTTTTTTTTTTTTACAAGATATATTCAGATAGCCATGGAAGGGTAGGAAACTTCCCATACTTTATTCATGGGAAAGAATCACTACTTGGTTCCTCAATACAACTTTCTTAATGATCGGAAATAGCAGTAATCCTCAGGAAGCTGTAATCTATAACTTTCCAACATACTGTCTCAGTTTCAAAGAGTAAGAGAAGTTGAAAGTATGTGAGAGCTGTCAAAACTGTAAGGCAAGAGATATGGTGATATTTGTTCTATAATGATGGCAAACTCTTTCATTCTGATAAAATATACATAAACAAACTATCTGAGAAACTACCATGAAAGGGATGGCTGTGTTATCTAGACTATCTCCTCTTCTCCAACTATTTTCTCACAGGATCAGCAATACTACAGTCTGAATAACTATATTTCTCCACCAAGAATTTAAAAGGGTTTTTAGAGGACAGATAAAGTCCTTAATATGAACTATTAAAACCATGAAATTTGACTTTTTCCTTGTTGGACAGGGTTATTTTATCATACTTACAAGCACACAGGATTCTGCATTAATTCTGCAAACTCAAGGCAGTGGCCAAAGGACAATTAATCAAGCTCTTTCATAATGATTGTAGGCTGACTCATTCATTTAGTCAATAAAATGTTATTGAACAACCGTGCTTTGATAAGCACTGAGCTGGATGTGGACAATTACAATAAATATCTGAACATTATTTTTAATCATAAGGATTAATAATACAGGCGTATCAGCTTTCTGTGACTCTGTCAGGGACAGTAAAAAGTTCATTCCAAGTCTACTTGTACTTGTACTCAGTTGCTCAAATTGTCTCAAACAACTCACTTAGCTCAGCTTAATAATGTCAGAGAGAGGAATTGTTCACTTTCAGATCTTCCCCCATTGAATGTTATAGTTGACCATAATGTAAGTACAGATACTTTCTTAGTGGGATCAGTGTTGGGGGCAATCATTCCAAAGAGGTAACAGTTGAGTTTAATGCACAATGGTGAGAAGAAGAGAAGTGTGGGACTCTGGAGAAAGCATTTCCAAGCAAAGGAAAAAACAAACTCAAAGGCTCTGAGAAAGTAATGAACTGGATGTGTGCAAGCATGGAAAAGGTCAAAAAGAGCATATCCTGTGACGTTTACAAGATAAGGGACGAGGCTTTTACAACTTATGGTATGGGAACCACTGTAAATTCTTAATGTAAACTTCGAAGCCTAAAAATACAGTACAGAGAATGAAATAAAGTTCTAACCCTAAATACAATGCAGGAGGAAATAATTTCACAGAGCCATCACCCAGGTTTCCTAATTGTCAGTGTTTTCTGATATTTACTTTACTTGTCCTTGTTTTTCCTTTTGCCTAAATATTAAAACCAAAACATAAACTTCATAGTATTTTTTTATTTCTTTTAACGTTTGAGACTATAATATAATTACACCATTTACTCCCTCACTTTCCTCCCTAAAAGCCCCCATTTACCCCTTCTTGCTCTGGTTTCAACCCCAACCCCTCTTTTCCATTCATTGTTGCTGTATGTATTTATGTTTATGTATATGCATATATTCCTAAGCATAATGTGCTCAATCTGTATGTTACTTGTTTGTATGTTTTCAGGGCTGACTTTTTGATATTGGATAACCAGTTAGTGTGGTCTTCCCTGGAGAAGACTGTTTCTCCCTCTCTCAGCTTTCTTAGTTGCCTATAGTTCTCTGTGTGGGGTTGAAGTTTAATGAGATTTCCCAGCCTGCTTTGGCACATCTATTGCTGTTGCCCTTGTTCAGCTTATGTTCAGGCAGTCATGTGGATGAGACTATTTTTTAACTTCTGACATTTGTAGGAGACAACAATCTCATATAAAACATTCTATTCGTCTGGTTCTTTTATAAATTTTTCTTAATACAGGGATTCTCTGTGTAAGAGTCCTGACTGTCTTGGAGTTAGCTCTGTAAATCAAGCTGTCCTCAAACTCACAGAGATCCGCCTGCATCAATATGCTGAGTGGTGGGATTAAAGACATGTGCCAACACTACCCAGCCCTCTGGCATTTACCATCATTATTTTTCCTCTTTTGAAATGAGCACTGAGCCTTTAGTACAGTAGTTGAGTTGTGGATATATCCATTAATACTGGCTCCATCACTCTGCATTCTGATAAATTGTGGCTTTCTGCAATAGGCTCTGTCTGATGAAAAAAGAAGTTTCCTTGAATAGAATCAAGACTACACTAATCTGTGAACATAAGGATAAATATACAGAATGTAGTTATGAATTGTACTTAGTAAAGAGGCAGTTGTAAGGTTTTCCGTAGATCCATGACTTCAGTAGCCCTGAGTACTCTATGAGATTTCTGGTACTTTGAGTATATATATATTTCAGATAGTAACTCTGAAAAGTATGTGTCCTTATCTAGGCACAATTCTATATGACATCTAGTACAGATAACCATGAGTATTTACTGTCATCTAACTACAAATAAATAATAGAATGTATTCATTCATCTGATTATGCCACACGTGTCTTTTCATCATTGCTCTGTTGAAAGCACAGTCCAAAGTCACTGCATCAAATTCACTTAAAATATATTCTTTTTCACTATATCACAGTAGCTCCTTCCTTTTTTCTTGTCACTAACTGCTAGAAGAACAAAATCCCTTTCCTTAGAAAATGTCAAGATGCCCCAGATTTATTTCCTTTTAATGCAATTCAATTTGTTCCTCTAACTCACATGATTTTTTTAAATGAAAGCTAGTCCTGACTCAGGTTCAGTTTTCTAGGTTGTACTCTCTTTTATCTTGAGAAGAGACTCAGGTTTGGGTAACCATAATAGATCAATGTGTCATGTCGTGGAATCCTGTCCCTTTTATTGTAGCCACCTCCATAATTCCTTACTCAGTGCTTTCAATCATCAATCAGATGACAGTATTTCCCAAATCAATGATCTCATTAAGTAGTACGCATTAGTAACTTTATTCTTTATTTTTCCCCATTCATTACCTGAAAGTCTCCTGAAGAAAGTGAAATGCAGGTATTTTCATACCCTAAATATGGTGATTTATATAAATGTCTTATGATTGATTATTTAAAAGATGTATTGTGGGCTCTTCAATTATAAGACAGGAAAAGCAGTTAAAGTCTGATGATATAATAGGATTTTTAGTAATATTTTTAACATTGAAAGTAAGCAAAATTACTTGATTTGCAATGCAAATTAAGAAAAACAATCAATCATATGGCCTTAAGTTTTTGGTTTAGGGACCAGAAAGATGGTTAGAAGATTAACAGTGTTTCCTATGTGTCTAAAGCATTTCAGAGTATTTCAAGTGCCTATGTTGGTTAGTTCACAACATAATACTATCAAGAGTTCATCAGGACTATATAAAATATTTTTAAAGTTTTTACATCAGTATACACATAAACCAAAGTGCAAATGTGCAAACATTAATATATCCCCAACACCATTAAAATGGCAACAGAAAGCTCCAGTCAGGCATGTTTGGCCATGCTTATAATCTCAGCAATAGGGAGACCAAAGCTTAAGGATCAGGACAGCTGTGCTATACAGAGAGATCCTGGCTTTATAAAGATAAGGAAGAAAGGAGAGAGTAGAAAGAAAGGGAAAGAGGAAGGAAGGATGGGAGGAAGGACGGAAATAAATGAGAAAATGGATCAAGAGAAAGAAAGAAGAAACAGAGAGTGAGAGAGGAGAGGAGGAGAAAAAGATTCAGCTGGCTTCTAATTCCAAAGAATAACTACCATACTGGTATTTAAAAGCACATGGGAAGCCTTATCCTCTCTGAGGAGTGGATGGGTGGTGTGGTGGGGAAAGGTAGGGAAGAGAGAGGAGGAGAGAGAAAGGGAAATGTTATGCAAAATGAAAAAAGATTGTTTAAAAAATAAATTGAAAAAAGAAAAAAAGCATATGTAGATCTATATTTTTTTGCTCTGTGTATCAAAAAATGTATAATGTGAGATTCCACTCTGTATGCTGTGAAAACCATTGGGCAATAAAGGACTGTTTGAGCCCATAGCAGAGCAAGACAGAAAGAACTAGGAGGGGAAAAGTAAAATAAATGCTGGGAGAAAGAAGGGTGAAGTCAGAGAGAAGCCATGGAGCTGCTGCAGGAGACAGATGTGCTGAAACTTTGCTGGTAGGCCATGACCTCGTGGTGATGTACAGATTAATGGTGATGGATTAAATTGAGCTGTAAGAGTTAACCAATAAAAATCTCGAGCTAATGGGCAAAGCAGTGATTTAATTAATACAGTTTCTGTGTGATTATTTCAGGGCTTAGCAGCCGGAAACCAACAAGCAGCCTCCTTACAACAAATTGGTGCACCATTGGGGCCAACTAAAACCACATAAAACCTGAGAAAGCTTAAAAAGTAAATTTAGGCAAAAAAGAATAGAGTTGATCGTGGCTTCTTGGTAGCCAGCATTTGCTGGGGGTGTGCCACAGCGCCTTTAAGAGAGGCTTTCCTGATTCAGTGGTAGCAGAAAAAAAAAGCCACGGCTTTGAAATGCCAGCTTTCTGGGCTGGGCTGTGCTGATGGAGCATACCAGCTCTTTCAGCAGGCTGAGGATTTAAATGGAGTTTGTAAGGAGCATGTTATAAGCTGCTTACTGGCTCGACATAAATCAGCTGTATACTTGGAACTAGGGCAATGTGCACAGCTTGCAGAGGCAGTGAACGGACTTCCACCATGTTGAACTGTATAGAGTAAGCCATATATTACCCTAGTAATGCCACAGCTTAAGTTTTTAAGAAGCACTTAGCATTTTAAGAAGTGCTCCTGGACAGTAAGGAATTACAGATCCACAGAAGGACAGACCAAGACAGAAAAGACCTCGAAATGAGACAGAGTGTGTTTTAAAAATGTATGTAGGCTTGGTAGAGAGAAGAAAAAGAATATATACAGTTATAAAAGGAAGTAAATGATTTATAAAACCGAAGTTTTTAAAGAGACAGAATACAGACAGTCAGAGATTAAAGGAATAATGATAATTAAAATAAATATTAACAGATAAGAGAGTAAGAAAAGCCACATGAAGATGGAATATGCAAAGTCTGGGTTATGTATATTGTGTTTTTTTGAATTTTTGACTCTGTGTACAGAGAGACATTTCATTGTATGGGCGGTTAAGCTAAACCAGTATATATATTTTAAAGGTATCTTGATTTCAAAATATGGATCTAAAGATATGTTGCTTTGGGAAAAAGGTTCTTCTTTTGTTTCCATAAAAGATGAGAACTTGTGGATTGCTTCCAGACTAATATGGTTTGATGGATCAAGACCCTATGAAAGGTTGCCATGAACACCCCCAAAAATTACTCCACCCAACTGCCAGCTGAGATGAACCTAGCACACAGGATACAACATAAAAGACCTGATTAACAGGAAGTAGTCTAGAGGACTATACCCATATTTGCAAATTTTGTTTATAAGTGTTTTTTACATTTAAATGGGGATATACTATAGAGATTTGCATTGGTATGAAACTTGATTTATTGATACAGATTTAAAGTCAATTTTGTTATATGTATATTTCTGCTCTTAATAATGTACTGTGTTTGTGCAGCTCATTAAAATATAATGTTTAATTAAGAAATATAGGTTAATAGATAATCATCTATAATAGCCAGGCTTAAAAGAATTTAGGACTTATCATGACAAGGAGACACATCTGCTTATGGCAACACCAACTACTTCAATAGGAAGATGGGCATTAAAGAGACTCCTTACAGAGTTGGCTAGCCATTTGGGCAAGAAACTGCTCTTGCCTGGACTGCTTAAGTGGACATGCAGGACCCACAGAGAAATAACTGCTGAATAAGCCTAAAGGTAAGACTGTTTTTAGGGGTTTCTGCTTCATCAAAGAGTCTGCCAGACATTCTGCAGGATACAGAAGAATGTTACAGACAAACTGCCATTATAGGCAGAACTTTTCCAAAATTTCCTGTTGTGTGGGAAAATATGCTGGATACTATGGGCCTGTAGGTTTAAGATAGATACCCCAACAGTGCACAAGTCTTGAAAATGACAGAAAAAGGGAAGTTATGTGGAATTCCCCTCTGTATGCTGTGAATACCATTGGTTAATAAAGAACTGCTTTGAGCCCATAGCAGAGCAGGGCAGAAAGAGGTAGGAGGGGAAAACTAAAGTGATTGCTGGGAGAAAAAAGGGTGGAGTCAGAGAGAAGCCATGGAGCTGCCACCAGAGATACACATGCTGAAAGTTTGCTGGTAGGCCACAACCTCATGTTGATGCACAGATTAATGAAGATGGGTTAAATTAAGATGTAAGAGTTAGCCAATAAGAAGCTAGAGCTAATGGTCCAAGCAGTGATTTAAGTAATACAGTTTCTGTGTGACTATTTCAGTTCTGGGTGGCCAGGACAAACAAATGGCCTCCTTACTACAAATGCATAAAAAATATATTTTATATTTTAGGTTTTGATTAACATCATAAAAATCATTTATACTATTAGTCATTATTATTCTTTGGTATTACATTGCTTATATTCTATAGTTAATTTATTCATTTTAACTGTTGATGAGCATGTGAGAAATTTTCAATATTTTGGGTACTTTAGCTTGATGTAAACATTTTAGTATTTCTTCTTGCTGAACAATTGCGTGGATTCCTGTTGTTATTTACATAATTTTAGAATTACTTAGTGTTCAAATATTAAGTTATTCATTTCTATCAATGCTACCAAACAATTTTCCCAAGGTGTTATAACAAGTTAACAGGCAAGCATAACATTGGAGCAGTAACTGAGAGCTCAGATTTTGAGACACAACTGCAAGACAGAGAGAGCTAATAAGGACTGTCATCAGCTTTTCAAACCTCAAATTTGGACCCAGTGGCATACCTCCTCCAACAAGGCCACACCTTCTACTTCTTTCTAAACTGCTCCACCAACTGGAGACTAAATATTCAAACATATGAACCTATGTGTGTCATTCTTATTCTTAGATATTACTGGGATATCTATGAGGTAAATAAAATTAATCAGGGACAGTGGTACATGGTTTTATTCTCAGGAGGTAGGGGCAGGTGAATCTCTGTGAGTTAAAAGCTGCATAGTGGTCTACTTAGTGAGGTTATGGCCAGCTAGAGCTACAGAGTGAGGCCTTGTCTCTACAAATTCATAATTTATGATGGCATTATTTTTATTGCATTATATACATATAATGGAGTGTTCAAAAGCTACACACTTTTTTATCTTTTAAGAAATTTTGCCTGCTCCTGGGGCTCTTTTTCTTCTGTTTGATTGCCTTGTCCAACACTGATGTGACATTTTTTGCTTTTTATTATTATATTTTATTTTGCCATGTTTGGTTGTTATCTCTTAAAAACCTGTTCTTTTATAGTGAGAGAAAGAAAGAGAATGGATCTTGAGGGGAAGGGAGGTGGAGAGAAACTGGGAGAAATAGAGGAAGGAGAAACTGTAATCAGGATGTATTGCATGAGAAAATAATCCATTTTCAAAAATGGAAAAATAAATTAAAAGATAATTGCACAGAGAATTTTTTTAAAAATAGCAAAGTTCTTAATATTCTTTTTATCAACAGCAAAGGAAGATACAACTAAACATTGCCAACTATGCAGCCTGGAAGCTTTTGTATAGCCCCTATACAGTACAGCTGGTATCTTAACTTATGCCACATAAAAGAATTGCAGGACATGTCAGAATGAAGTGATGTCAAAGTGTATTAAGCAAAGTATAAACTCAGAGATAAAATCAAAGTGGGCATTAAGATAGGCATGAATTTAAGTACTATAAACAAATACATGTGTATATGTATGTATGTGTATAGATATAGATAAAGATATAGATATATATCAAAGTCAAGGTTTTGAAAATAAACAAGTTATGTCTAGGTTTAAAGGATTAAGTAATGTGTTTGGGGGTACTTCCTTGTATCTAATGAGTTTTTGTTTTATAAGTGATATTATATGATAAGTAATGAAGAACTTAAGTATGAGTTTACAGATAAGAAAAAAACGTTAAGAGGATAAAAACAGTATTTCAATAGTCAGAAAAAATCTCACTATACATATATTATATGGAGGTCAAATTATATGTTTTAACTGAAAACATAGCTCATAATTTTGACTCTGAGGTTTTTCTCAGAAAAGCAAATACAGTTCTTCGCAGGTGGTTTGGTCAGCTGTGTTGAAATTCTTGAGTCTCAGCCAGGAAAAGACTTAAACCAGATCTTGGGGAATGAAAGGCTTTTTTCCATTTTCATGTTCTCTTGATTTTCCTTGTCTCTCTATATTGCTTTATTTTCCCTAAATTAATTTTAATTCAAAAAAGATAGTCATTCTCCATGAATTTTAATATAGAAATTTTCATTTAACCAAATGTTTATATAAATACATATTGTTTTTTTTTTTGGTTTTAAGCTAAATTATAGAAGGGTTGACAGAGTTAATAACCAGAAGTCGAGTCCTCATGAATTTTACAGTTTAAAAAACTGCTAATTTTGCTGGGCATTGGTGACACATGCCTTTGATTCTAGCACTTTGGAGATGGACTCAGACATATCTCTGTAAGGTTGCTGCTTGGTCTCCCAAGCCAGTTCCAGGACATCCAGGGCTGTTACACAAAGAAATCTTGTTTCTCAAAAAATCAATCAAACGAACAAAAAACTCCTAAGATTAAATGCACTGAAAATCACCATTAATTTAAAAATTATTCAAATTAATTTTAGAATTAACATAAACTGTTATAATTTAACAAAAGTTATAATATGAAAATACTTGAAATTTATTATAAATGAAAGCATGAAATAGATTTTTTTAGGGGCTGCAGAGATGGCTCAGCAATTAAGAGTACTAGATGCTCTTCCGGAGGACCTGAGTTTGATTCCCAGCCCTCACATGGTGGCTCATAACCAACTGTAACTCCAGCTCCAGGATATCCTCCTCCTCTGGCTTTTCAGGACACCAGACATACAAGTGGTACACAGGCAACATGAGACATTTGACTTAGCTAACTTCATTTGCTGCCTGTTCAAAACAAAACAAGAGGGAGAACAAAACATATGCTGAATAAATAAGACCATTTATGATTCAAAATATGATCAGCTTGAGTCATCTCCTGGAAAAGAACATTACTAAGGAGTTGAGCATGGATAACACCAATAGACATGTCAAAGTGGACAGGGAAAATCCCATGAGGTCTCCATCCTACATAAAGAATTATAGGCAACTGAGGTAAGCTGAGACTGGGATAGGTAGCTTTCCCCAGGGAAGAACAAACAAATTGGTTGCCCAATGCCAAACTTCAGCCCTGAAATCATATGTATAGACTTGAAAGGCTATAATTAAGAACATTATTTATATGAATGTACACATAATAGTAATTTCAAAAGAGGCTGTGAATTTGAAAGAGATTGGGAAGTATATGGGAAAGTTTGGAGGGAAGAAGGGGAGAAATGTCATAATTAAAATATTTAAAAACTAAGGAAATTTACTTCGCTACATTTTTTTACATAAATAGATCATCAAATTAGTCATTGCTACTATTGTGATGAAAGAACAAGAACAGATTAGTATTAGTATAAGTAAATTTAGTGTTTGTAGTAAAGAGGCCGCTAGTTTGTTCCTGACCGCTTAGCCCTGAAGTAATCACACAGAAACTATATTAATTAAATCATTGCTTGGCCTATTAGCTCTAGCTTCTTATTGGCTAACTCTTACATATTAATTTAACCCATTTCTATTAATCTGTGTATCGCTATGTGTCTGTGGCTGTGGCTTACTGGCTAAGTTCTGGCATCTGTCTCTGACGGGGCCTCATGGCTTCTCTGACTCTGCCTTTTTTCTCTCAGCATTCACTTTAGATTTCCCCTCCTAGCTCTTTCTGCACTGCTTTGCTATAAGCTCAAAGCAGTCCTTTATTAACCAATGGTATTCACATCATATAGAGGGAAATCCCACATCACCTCCAACTTAAATTCATCATATATATAAATGTATGAAACTGTCAAGCAATAAAAGAGAAACTAAATAAAGAATGAGGGGATAGGGACAAATGAAAAAAAAACATAGCTGGGGAGGTCTTAGGCCCTACTAGAAAAGGTACTGTTTTGCTAAGTGAACATAAAACATCTATCAAAATGCCTTTTAAATATTTGTGAGCTCATAAAATAGTGCTTATGTCAGACTTGTTAGTTACTACAAAATATCATAATTGGTCAAAATATTGTAAATAGGTGATTATTTAAATGGAATATCTATGTCACCTCACCAAGGCTCAGGAGAAAATCTAGAAGGAGGTGAACAGAATGAAAGTATAGGAGAGAGGGGTGGGATAATGTGGAACACTGTCTTTGGACATGTCATAGCCATTGCACTCTATAATTCACATTACACACAGCAGCATTCTATCATAGAGTGGGGAACAGCTCACAAAGCCTCACCATTCTTGCATTTTTCCTTTAAAGCCAGTTCTTCCTAGGTGTATCTGGAAATCAAACTTTTCCTGCCTTATTAGGGTAGTAAAGTGGGTTGCTTATCAATTACGCCTCAAAATTTTTTGCCTTCTACCCACCGTGGAATTATAGGTGGTTAGCATCCCTGGCACTCCCTTGAGTTTCAGTTACTTTCAGTAAAATTCTATGAATGAGAACATCAATGGAAATTGTGTGTATTTTCTCTCATCAATTCATGTTTTGCTATTGTAATACTTAGGCCCTCAGATATTGAACCTAAGAAGACAAAGTAAAACATTTTCTTCGTAAACATCACTAACTCAATTGCTATTTGTTCATGCAAAGTGCTATTACTGTAAATCAAGTATTTTAAATACTTATTCTACCTACGCTCTAGGCCTTAGAGTTACTAGGAAATTTTTGTGATATATCTCTGGTGCTTCATAATTGCCTTAAGGAGAAAATACCCAACAGCTATGATCTCTGAGAAGAAATGCGCCATCAATACAAGTGGTCCCTCATTTCCAAGGGTATTTGACTCCTTCATGTAACCAATGTACCAGATATCAAAAGGAATTTATCTCACAAACTCTACAAAATTTTCATATTTTGATTCTATTTCACTATACTGGTTTAACTATCAAATAGATTTGGGTTGAATTGAGAAAAATCTTCAAGTAAGACTAACTTTTCTCTATACCTTCCTATCTGCTTTGAATTGCCCCTCTCCAGGTTTTGCTGGCCCCTGTGGAGTCAGCACCAGGCTCTCCTTACTCTCATATTGTATTGTAAGTGCTCTAAGAATTAGAGAACTTCACTTAGGATTTTCTAATATTTTCTGTCAACCTGATTACCCAAATCACCAGTGCCCTCTAACCAAATAATACACTCATCTGAAAACATCTGCTCACTATTATTATAAAATTAATCCAATATAAATTAGTCACAATAGGGTAAGAATGAATATGATACTTGCTGTCTTTCTCTGGCCTCTTTAAGAGTATTTACATTTACAAATTAGCTAAATCTCTAGCTGGTATGATTGCAGAATATGTGATAAAATGAGCAGATTTTATCAAATTTAAGGAGGAATCAAAGTTAATATAACGGATGGAGTCTAGAATATTCTTCAAAAAACTTGAGAGACAGTTCCCAAGGGTCAAAAGAAGATTTTCACTGTTACTTTTGTTTTATTTATTGGTACCTAGAGGGTGATTCAATTTGACTTCTTTTGCTGTCATCAAATAAATATTCAAGAGATATAAAAGAGTACGAATATCACAAAAATTGATGTATCAAGATCAAAATGAGTATTATCAAGAAAACAAAGGACAACCAATACTGGAAAGGATATGGACAAAGCAGAAATTCTTCTGTACTTCTGGTGGGAATGTAAACTGATGCAACCACTATGGAAAATAGCATAGAGATGTTTGAAAATAGAGTTACCATTTGATCCATCTGTATTGATTAACACCATTATTCTGGCTGGATATAGAGTCACCCAGGAAGGAATAGAGAAAATGTGGTATATACATACAATGAAAGGTTTTGTTTTTAGTTGTAAGCCCAAAAGTATAACAATTGGAGAAGAATAAATGGGACCACGTTTGACATGAAAGTAGGAGAACTATGAGGAAGGAGGGAAGAATAAAGTGGGTAAGGAATGATAAATATCCAAAAATTTTCATACATGCGTAAATATATGTGGGATGAGAGTAGAACAAGGAACTTTTTGAAAAGAACGGAGGTTTGGTGAGAAAGGGAGAACAAGGATGGGGATATGGGAGAATAGTGTGGAGATAAGATGAATCAAATGATGAAACCCACTGTCTTAAACACAGATTAAGGTAATTAATGAAAAAGAAAAAAATAGATCGTGAAGAAACAATCGAATGATTGGTGGTAGATAGGGCATGGGTTCAAGGGCACAAAATAACCTTTGGAATAAAAAGAAGTTAGAAATGGGAAGAACTTTGTATAAACATAGATAAAGACAAGAGAAACTATCATGGGGGCATTTTTCTTCTATCATGCAAGAGTTAAAATATTTTCAGTGCATTCAGGTCAGAGCAGTGAGACAAGATAAGGACAACCTTTCAGATTTGGCAAAGGATCACCAGAAGCAATCCAAGAATGACTGACAACATGGATACCTAATGAAGAGGAGGGAAAGAAAACAGGATGGGAATGTGATGGAGAGCTGAGGAAAGCAGCAAGGAGACACGGAGTTCAAATGCCTACAGAAATGTTTACACTTGCTAAAGGAGTTGAAATTCAAAGTAGTTTGTGTTGGTGCTGGGGTTTTTTTCAGCGGTTAAATGCATTTACCAGGCAAAGAGAGGACCAGCAGTTGACTCTCCAGAACCCGAATAAAAAGTGGATGTGAGTTGTCTGTAATCCCAACAATCATAAGGGAAGATGAGAAGAAGAGACAAAGGGCATCCTGAGGCTCAGGTGACAACTAGCCTTGCATGCCCAACGAAGTCTAAAATTGTGATCCCCATCTCAAAACCTAGTCACATGACCCCTACACTATTGCACGTGAGTAAATAGACACATATACATTGTGCATCTATTGTAGTTCGATACACCAGCTCTCAAAGCTACACCCAGGGTTTGAGGAGAAAGTCAGCAGTGTAGCAAAACTTAAAGTTTTACTATCCGAGGGAAACGAAATAAACTCATATGCATGCTGTTCAAGTCATTCTCTTTCGCATTTTGTATACTCTTCTGTTATAGCGTTAATTCTACCGCTACAGCTTCAGTTCTCAATTATAATTCCTAATGCTTTTTACTTCCTTCCAAGTTCTAAATTTCTCTTTCCTCTTCCTCTTTTCTACATAGCTACATACATTTCATAGGAGGCGTTTTACAATAATAAGAAAGTTACTAAGCTACCTTTGAAGGTCATAGCATTATCTGTGAAGAAATGATAAAAAGTCAGAGCCATTTACCATGGTAATTCAAGGTTTCAAGGTTTTTGGTGTAAGACTGTGACCAGAGGCTGTGGGCACAGTGCCCAGTGAGACAATCTGCAGAGAGATCTGCACAGAGAGTCAGATGTTTATCAGTTAGACTTTAGAAAGTGAAGAATTGGCATAGTCTCTTAGGTTGCTTTATGTTCATAACCTTGGTTAGATGTCAGTGACTTTGTGCAGATCTGTAAAGTTTTTTACTTAGGATCCATTTACAGAAACATTCAGTCTGGTTTGAACTTGCTCTGATGTAAAAATGAGCTAATTGTGTGTAGTTTGTCTTAGACTGGGGAGAAGTTGTTGTTTTTCGTGTTAGTTTGAGTTAAAGGAACAAAGCAAGCTTTTAAGCATCTTATAGTCCTCGTGGGGCAATAGATCTAGTTATGAAGAATATCCTAGTGTATTTTCTATATATCGAAATTATACAGCTTAATAAGAAATCATCCTCTTGACCATCCATGGATATATGTGCCCATAAGGTTGAGGTGCAATCATAAGACTACATATATATACATCACATAAGATTACACATTACAGTGTAAGTTTAGTAAAGATACCATAGCTATCTTCATACATGCGAATTTACAGACAGGCATTTATAGACATATTTTCATAAACTTTGCCTATGAATTTCCTCCATCAGACTAGTTGATCACATGGGGAGTGTCTGGAAACAACCTAGATGCCCTTCAATAGAAGAATGGATGAAGAAAGTATGGAATATATACATATTAGAGTACTACTCAGCAGTAAAAAACA
>NW_004949132.1:2666471-2701662 GCF_000317375.1 Microtus ochrogaster
AAAAAGAATTAGTTAATAAGAAAGCCTGAGCTAATAGACCAACCAGTTTATATTTAATGTAGACTTCTCTGTGTTTCTTTAGAACTGAACAGTTGTGGGACCTGACAGGACAGAAAACCTATGTCAACAAGTTCCAAATCAAAAAGTAGCTCCAGAATTAACTACTGACTCAGAGCCAAATACATGAACATTATTTTATATAGCTCCATACTTAAGGATATTGTATTGTACTAAAATAGATAATAACATTCCATGAGAAAGAATAAATCAGGCAAAGTTCTAAACTGTAATTTTACCTTTGCAATAAGAATAAGTCATTTGAAAGGCTCCACCACACTCATTTACTCACAAATATAAATGTGATCATATCAAAATTCTATGAATAAGTACTTGCATTGAAATCATATTAAAGTTAACTAAGTGAGTGTATATATGACATAGATTCTTTTGTGTGTGGTGCATATTCCATGTACTTAAAGGTCACCCACAAGTATTTAATAGAAAACTTGACCTTTTCCAACATTCTAACAGCTTTTTAGAAGTAGAAAGTTGATCTGAAAGGGGGAAAGCAGTTCATAATAAGATTAACTCAGTTACTTCTACTAACTCCCTTGATTATTTTAATAAATATAGCACATATTATATTCAGAAAGCTGAAGTACACACACAAGTATAAAGATACAGCTGTTATGTTTTCTGCCTTTATGTTTTGTTTATGTTATGTTTTGTATCCTTTAGAGGTACCCATGAAGTCAGCAATGTGGAATCATGATAAAATTTAAAAGAAGTACTTCTGATATGAGCTTCCTTGTGCCCATGTAATCTTCTGCATACACAAAATCAATCCATTAACTGACCATGTGAAGGTCCGTCAATTGTTTGTCATCACACATGATTAGACATGATCTGAAATGAGCCATTTCATTTTTCTAAATTTGTAGGTATCATTTATAATTGAGTGCTCCACAATCACATATTATTATTTTATTGATTATAGGTTTTTTGTTGTTTTGGAAGATAGAATCTCATTCTGTAGACAAGTCTGGCCTTGAACATAGACCATTTTCCGGCTCAGGTCACAAATGTTGGAATTACAGAAAAAAGTCAGTCCACTTGATTTAAAAGTAGATTTAAATATACAACTCATAAGAATTTATTGGATCTTTTTAATCAAATGATTTAATTCATTATTTTTAGGTACAGACATGTGTTTTTGTGTGCATGTGCATATGCATGTGTGTATTCATGTCAAGTATTTGTCTCCCAATTACTTCATGTAACATTGCACAATTCTGATTTTTAAAAAAAACTGAAGAAAGTTCAAAGAGGATTTTTATTTCAAAACACTGCTCATTGTTTATAAACTCCATGAAATTTCCCCATCTCATTCTTAATTTAATCCTACTTATCCTCCAAGTTCAAGTGCAATATTATTCACAAATTTGTCCGCACAATCGAGTATGCACCCTCTTTCCTCTATAACCCAATGTGTCTTCAATGCTCACTCTCATATATTACACTGTCCATTTAAAGTTCCACAATAGTTTGGAGAAATGTCTTCGTTTTTCTACCAGATTTCAAACTGTTTCACTATTATGTTGTAAGGTTTTTTTCCTACAGTGCCTAAGCCAGTAATTTACACATAGTAAATGTGATAGTTGATCCTTGAAATTTATTCCCCAAGAGAAAATAAAAGACCTTTTAATCTGCAAAACAATAATTTTCCCTTTTATAGATTTTATATGTCAGATATTCATGCTTTGTCCTTGTGATATTTCAGTCTTCTTTAAAGCAACATAATTTAGGGCTAGGGGGGCATGCCTTTAATCCCAGCCCTTGGGAGGCAGAAGCAGGTGGATCTCAGTGAGTTTGGGGCCAGCCAGGACTACAAAACAAGTTCCAGACAGCCAGGATTGTTAAACATAGAAACACTGTCTAAAAAAAAACCCAATATAATTTAAGCTGGGAGATTTTCTGGGTATTGTTTTCATTCTTCCTTTAGCGTTCTCATTTATTACATTGCTACAAGCACTGCCAAGACCCTTGAGTAGTACATCATATTGTTTTTTTGTGCTATCCAAAGTAAAGAAACCAGCAAGGTAATATCAGTTATATTGTTTCACAGTATGGATATATATATAGTCAATATGACTTACTTCTTTTCACTTAACATAATATGTTGAACTCATATCAGTGGGCTTAGCAGGTTGACCAATACTTTATTACTCTTATGAATAATATCCTATTAAATATTAGACTTCATTTATCAATTTGTCTTAGTCTAGGTTACTATCACTGTGATTAAACACCAACACCAAAGTAAGATGAGGAGAAAAGTATTTATTCATCTTAAGCTTCCACATCACAGTTAATCATCAAAAGAAGTCAAGGAAAGAATGCACACAGAGAAAGAAGAAAATGGCCTCTCTGGGCCTCCATTCAGGGCCATCCTTGACACATCCTGGCCTTAGCAGCTTTCCTTGGGTACACAGGCAAATTCCATAACCTGTTTCTTCTGAACTCTAAAGCCAGAGCCAAATGACCAAAGCTGCCAAGTTCTGTTTGCTGGGACTGGAACATGGCCCCTCATTCAATCGTATCTTCACTAGCTTTCTGTCTTCCACTGCTTAAGCTTGGCTGTCCTGAAGCTTGCTATTTAGATCAGACTGGCCTAAAACTCAAACATCTTCTAGCCTCTGCCTTCTTAGTGCTGGAATTAAAGGTGTGCATCACCACACCTGGCTCTAGTCTTTTCTTTAGCTTCCTTTCTCAAGTTTGAAATTAGATTGGGTAGGATCTTGCCCTACGATCACCACACCCTTTACTGAATCTCTTAATCTATTTATTTCCTTGAATACTGGATTTAGCGTCATTTTACTTTCTGGTGCTCCTTTTCTCCTCAAAATTTATATTTTGTAATTTTATTTACTCCTTTTCATTATAAATATTCATTAGAGTTACCCAATGACAGAGTCTATACTAGGCTGTATTGATATTTCCACTGACAATGGAATTATTCCAAAACTCTTCATTTTAGCCTCAGGTAGACTTTTCAGACAAGGGCAAAAAGCAGCCACTTTCTTCACTAAAATATCACAAAAGCAATCTCCAGTCAGTAGAGCATGAGACTCTTAATCTCAGTGTCATGGGTTTGAGCCCCACATTAGGCACCAAATGAAGAAGGACACTTAAAAGAAATCCCACACTATCTCAGAATTGAGAAATAGATGGTTATTTATTTAGGGATAGACTAGAAAATCAGAATCCTCTGCTTGAGCAGAGATCAGAAACCAAATCTCACAGCCAGAAAAAGAGAGAGGATGCATGCTCTACATTGCCTTATATAATATAAAAGGCCATGCCACAGTGGGCAGGTAATCACTGGCTGTAAGACTTCCTACAGTAGACTTAAAAAAAATTAGTAACATTGAACTATGTCTCATTTATTTAGATGCCATCTGATTACATTGAAATTATTTTGTCATTTTCAGTGTACATATCTCTAACTTCCTTACTTAAATGAAATTTTCATTGCTTGTGTATATAAATACAACCAATTTTTGGACATTGATCTTGTATTCTTTAACTTTGTAGAGGATCTGGTTCTGATTCCCAGAACCAACACAATGGCCCACAACCACCTGTAACTCAAATCTCAAAGGTTCTATTATAATGGTCTGTCCTATCCCTTTAAGAGACAAGATCTGCCCACTCCCCTGCCCCTGAGGCAAGCAGATCTTTCTTTTGCTTTCAGTCTGAGTTCCTTCCTTTCCTTCTGTCTCCTGAAGAGGAAGCTTCTGCCTTTCTCCCTTCTCCCCCTCTCTCTATTTCTCTTTCTCTCTTTCTCTCTGCCTCTCTCTCTGCTTTTCTTCCTTCTCCTTCACTTTTCCCTCCATAACCCACTAAATAAATACCCACTTTCTCTGCATGGCATGCCTAAAATGTCTCTGTCTTTCATCTGCTACAGCTGTGGCTCCGCATGTGGCTACCAGCCAAGGTCTCTCATCTACCATGTGGCTCCCTGCCTGGGACTGGCTGCATTCATGGCCCACCATAGTCTCGTGGTGCGCTGTCCACCGCTGCCTCTCAGGGAATGGCATAATTTTATTTTTAACAAAACATTTGATGCTCATGACATGGCCAGGCTCTCTCCATCTTCCCTCTGTGTAACATGAGGGGCCTGCTTTTTGGGATTTCTTTCCTGCCCAGTTCCCACAGCCATTTAGCCCCAAAGCATCACATAGAATATATACACATTAGATATAAACTTATTGGCCAATTAGTTTAGGCTTCTTATTAGGTCTTGTAACTTATACTAACCTATTATTCTAGTATATGTTAGCCACATGGCTCAGTACCTTTTTAAATGAGGTAGGTCACATCCTGCTTTTTTGGTAGTCTGGGCAGGACTGGGAGGAATGGGTTTCCTCCTTCCTTGAATTCTCCTATTCCCATCGCCCCGCTTCCACTTCCTGTCTGGTTGACCTGCCTATACTTCTTGCCTGGCCAATCAGTGTTTATTTAAAACATGATTGACAGAATACAGAAAATTATCCCGCATCCCTTGCCCCACCCCTTTTTTTAAACAAAGGAAAATATCCATAGTCCATTTTTGGGGGGGAATGTGAGTGTAGTATACCAGGCTACTTCCAGCTGTTTGGCGGCACTGATAATCTTATGGAGACCTAAAGAAAATTTAGAGTTATGATTAAGTCCTGACTGAAGTGACCTGTGAGGCTTGATCATCTCAGGAAGCAGTCTTGAATCTGTTCTGGATGTAGAATTCAGACATCTGGGCCATTGGTTCCTACCGGAGATTTTTCAGGTGGTCTTCCTTGATCAAACCTATTTTTCTTAACTTAGAATGAATCCACAGCCTCTCATTTCCTGTGGAAACAAAAGCAAAATCTTTTCTCCAAAGTAACATACCTTTTGACTTCAATTTTGAAGTCAAAATATTTTCAAAATACCTATCTTGGATTAATTCTGCAGCATTTATAAGCAAATATCTTTTTAGCTGCTATTGCTCCTTCCTCAGCATTCAAACAATTCAAAGAGAGCAAAATAACATACAGTATCAAGATTTTCTGTATATTTTTAATCTTTATGTGGATTTATTTTAACCTCTCTTTTATTTTAACTTTTAACTTTTGGCTTTTTGAGACAGGTTCTTTATATATCTTTGTCCTGGAACTGCCTCTGTAGACCAGGCTGTCCTTGAATTCACAGAGATCTGCCTGTCTCTTCCTCCCCAGTGCTGGGATTAAAGTTGTGTGCTACCACACCTTGAACTCACAGAGATGTGTCTGTCTCTGACTCCCAGGCATTGGGATTAAAGGTGTGTGCCACCACACCTTGAACTCAGAGAGGTCAGTCTACCTCTGTCTCCCAAGTGTTGGGATTAAAGGTGTGTACTACTCTCTTTCTTTCTTTTTTATTTTAAGGACTTTAAACTTTTTTCAAGACTGCATATATTTTTAACATACTATAAACCATTTAGAGGTTTTCTTCATCCTCGAATCTCTCTTTACTGTGTATATGTATGTATGTATATGTGTGTGTATATATATATATATATATATGTATCTTTTTCTGACCACATGAGTCACTAATTTACCAAGCATTATGGGTTGGATTAAAGCCGTGGCTTTGACAGCTGGATCCGGCCCATTACTTAGCTTTCTGAAATTCCAGCCTCATGGTGGAGGTACCTTCTGTAGCCACGTTTATTGCCACTACTCTATGGTGTTTTAAGGTCCCTCCCAGCATGCAAGCTGCAACAGTGTGCTCACAAACCACACTCAGATGCTCCATAGTAGGACTACCTGCCTGAAAGTGTCAGAGTTTGCCCTGGCAGGACCGCCCAGAAAGCAGGCAGTTTAAAATAGTGCAGCTTTTTTCATGCTGTGGCTGAAAACCAAAAAGCATGTGGTCAACTTTTCATCAACACCATTTAAGTGTTTTTTAGCAGGACCTCTTAGGAGAGCTGCAAGGTTTTACAGCTAAATCTGAGTCAGGAAGCCTCTCCTAGATGAGTGTGCTTGCTTGCCTCTAGCAAGCAGAACAGATTTGAGAAGTTGCTGCTACCAAGAAAACATGCTTTACTCTATTCTTTCCCAAGCTTTCTCAGGCTTTCTATGGATGCAGTTATCCATGTGGGTACCATTCTGTAACATGCAGGGCCTGCTTGTTGGGGTTTCTTTCCTGCCCAGTTCCCATAGCCATTTAGCCCCAAAGAATCACACAGAAGTTTACATTAGATATAAACTGATTGGCCCTTAGCCCAGGCTTCCTATTAAGTCTTGTAAGTTATATTAACCCATTATTATAGTATATTTTAGCCACGTGGCTCAGTACCTTTTTCAGTGGGGCAGGTCACATCCTGCTTCTTCGGTGGTCTGGGAAGGACTGGGAGCAATGGTCTTCCTCCTTCCTAAAATTCTGTTCTCATTGCCCCACCTCTACTTCTTGTCTGGTTGACCTGCCTATACTTCTTGCCTGGCCAATCAGCATTTATTTAAAACATGATTGACAGAATACAGACAATTATCCCGTACCACCTCTAGTCTGTGGGTGGGCTGGCTGAGGACACATGGAACCCTAGGCTCCAGAACCAGATTTCTTTGCAACAGCTCTGTGTTCTATATGCTGGAATGGCAACTTCTATGCATAACAGCAGATTCAGTGGTCAGTTTTCCCTTTCCAGTCAGCCAACCACAACTTTCATAGCTATGGTTGAGCCCTTCTCTGACATTCATCTCTGGTTGCTTCCCATAGCTAAAAATGTGACCAGACTGAGTTTGTCCTCCCACACTAGCACTGCATACACTGTGCCACGCATGCATTTGTGTTGGGGCCCATGGTCCCTTGAAGTTTTCTTTCTCCTTTCTTTTCTTTTCTTTAGGGCTACTTGTAAGAGGTCCATATTGTGAGAAACCACTCAGAGTAGCCTCTAGCCTCTGGCTTCAGAGTCACCCAGACCTGAAGCCAGTCAGGCTTTATACACACCCTGCCTGTAGAGAAAATATGTTTTCCTATAGGCTTTGCAGTTTTGCTGTTTCATTTATCCTCCTATAGGCCCTGCAGTGTTTGTTTGCAGTTTGTGCAGGTTTTCACGTTTTCAGCTACGGTGTAAACCTCAAACTATCAGCCACCCAACTGTGAATGCTCTGACAGGGTCCTGCTGGCTCCACTTTTCCTCAAACTATCCCTGCCACTGCTACCACTGGTCCCATGGAAACCAACAAGATTAGTCGGATCTGCGAGGCAGCTATTTTCAGTTCCAACCTTTGCTCCTCACTGTGGCTTGCGGTGTGGCATCTTGGCAACACAGTGGATCACACCTCTGGGTCTTTCTTGCTATTATTTTTAAAACTCTTGTGGCTCAAAAATTGGCTTCTCCAAACAGTACATGACTGCCACCATTTTGACTGAGGTCAGGTTGACCCAGTCCTGCCATCTCTACTGAGGTATTCCCTGCCTATTTCCCTGGTGCTGACTCTGTTGCATGTGTGTTTTGTGCAGTGACATGCCTTTGGTAGGGCCCACCAAAGCATCCACTTCACCCAATTCCTGTTCACTGTGTGTGTGCATACATGTAACTTAAAAGCACCTTTGTTTACTGTTAAATGTCTAATTGTCTGTTCATTGTATGTCATGCCAGACTACAAAGCAATAAGTCTCTTGTTTTAAATTGGTATGTACTTTTCAGTCTCTTAATCTAACTCTGCTTTACCTGTTAAACTGATAGCCAGTACAGTTAATATCAGACCCATCTCTCCAGGCCGATTCTATACTGTAGTTATAACTCATCTATACCTGATGTGGGAGTGTCATATCAATCTGTTGATTTCATTGGTTAAGCAATAAAGAAACTGCTTGGCTGGCCCTCATAGGTTAAAACATAGGTGGGAGGAGTAAACAGAACAGAACTCTGGGAGGAAGAGGAAGTGAGCTCAGACTTGACAGCTCTCCTCTCGGGGGCAGACGCCTCAGAGAGACACCATGCTCCCCGCTCCCAGGAAGATGCACGCGATGAAGCTCCGACTCAGGATGGACATAGGCTAGAACCTTCCCTGTAAGACCGGTGCTACATAGATGATTAGAAATGGGCTAAATTAATATGTGAGAATTAGCCTAGGAGAGGCTAGACAGAAATGGGCCAAGCAGTGTTTAAATGAATACAATTTGTGTGTTGTTATTTCAGGGCATGAGCTAGCCAGGCAGCCGGAGTGCCGGGGACGCAGCCCCGCTGCTCCTATAACTACATATACCTGGTAAACAGTCCTTAACTGCTCAGAGATATGAAAAATATGGCATTTAAATGCTTAATTTTTAAAAGATTTTTCATAACAAAGAGACAGGTTGGCTCTTAACAGCAGCACTCTACTTCCTCCAAAGAAGACAGAAGACAAATAGGCACAATACAGCATCCATCTGCAATTTATTTCAACTGACAAGCACTGCCACTGGGCAAAACTGCCTTTTATCTAAACTGAAGATCAGCAGACAGTGAACAGAATCGCTGGAATCGACAGCCTAGTTGCTCACGTCAAGGTAGACTTGACTTTCTACAGATTTCTTAGCCCACAAAATCTTCTGGAGCCTGGAAGGCCCTGCAATAAACTGTAAAAGGCAAATACAACCCTCAGCAACCATGGAGGACTGTGAGGAGTAGCTCTGGGTGCCAACCAAGTGCTTTGTTGTTTTTAATTAATAACTCAAGTAAAATTTTATCCTTCTCAAAGATCTCTGATGCAGTTTGACAGGTAAGAGGTTTTGTCAGTTTAAAAAGATAAACCTCAATAAACAAATTTCAGTAAAACATAAGTACAAGCTATTAAGGTATGTACCTGAAAGTTATAAAGGTATGAGGACAAATACAAGTTAATCAAATTTCTCTCTCACGCTGCCTTCCATAGTCTTAAAAATATTTTTCACTGTGCATAATCATCTGTGACAGTCATTCTAACATAAATATGCTACAGTTTATATAATAAATATGTCTAAAACTCATATTTTCACAAACCCCAAAATTTCTTATGAGTTCTAGGGAGCCAAATTGAAGGATACACCTTACATAGGTCAGATACACACCTCTCAATTCCCTGGTCCTAAAATTCTTTTTCCTAAACTTAACTTTGTCCTCTGTTCTGCCAATACCTTAAACAGATATAAGAGACACCAGATATTTCCATGCCACAAATATCAGACAGGAACAGAGAGACCAGCTATGTCAGGATGTGACCAGAACCCAGCTTTCTCAGGTTCGCTCCCCAAGATGACACCCTCAAATAAGTAGGAAGCAGTATTGAGAATCCACCGTCCCAATTCCTTTTACCTGATGTGCCTAACCTCCTGTCTTTTTACTATAAAAAGGAGATAAGAATGTAATGGTCTGTCCTGTCCCTTTAAGAGACAAGGTCTGCCCACTCCCACCTTCTGCTGAGGCAAGCAGATCTTCTTTCTGCTTCCAGCCTGAGTTCTTTCCTTTCCATCTTTCTCCAGAAGAGGTAGCTTCTGCCTCTCTCTCTTCTCCCCACCTCTCCCCTTCATCCCCTCTCTATGTTTTCTTCTTTCTCTCTCTCTTTATCTGCCTCTCTCTGCTCTTCTTCCTTCTCTTTCTCTTTCTCCTCCATAACCCCCTAAATAAATACCCACTATCTCTGCATGGCATGCCTAATATGTCTCTCTCACCTGCCACGGCTGTGGCTCCTCATGGTACTGGCTGCCCGCCGAGATCTCTCACCCACCATGTGGCTCCCTGCCTGAAACCAGCTGCCTTCATGTCCTGCTGTTGTCTCGTAGCACCCTGTCCACTGCTGCCACATGGGAATGGCACCGTTTTATTTTTATTCTGACACTAACATCCTCAACTGGCCTCTGATTTTCCATTATTTGACTAAAGCAAACTTACTTTCCCATTTGCCATTGTGAAAAAATCTTTCTCAGTACTTTAAAGAAGGAGTTTGGCAACAAATTGAATAAATTAATCTGTTGTGAATAAAGTTTAACAAGTGAGTTGAATTTTTTCCACCTTTTGTTCCCTAATGTAATCATTTCAACATAAATTTCCAGAAGCCTTCAAAGTCAGTTACATGCCAGATTCCTGATAGACTGAAGCTATTTTTAAGTAGCTGTAGCAAGTTTATTTCCTCTTATATAAAATTAGCAGAGCAATGATGCTTAGAGTACAGAAAATGTAATATTTGCATATGAAAATTTTCTTTGAAAAATCAAGGCATCTTAATATTAGCCATTGTCATAACATAAAAATTCTAATTATAAAAAATGATCTCTTAGAAAGTTTCAAAATAGTAATTTAGTCCTGGATTAATAATTACTGAAAAGGAATAATTGCTTTCTATACCAGACAGGACTGGTGCTGACTATGTCCATTTTATTTAAAAGTAAGTATCATGCTTTAACAGAGCTCATAAATTCTCTTTCTGAAGACTTTACCCTTATCTTTAATTCAGTGTATATGCTGGTATCTGTGGTTAGGTATGTGCATGTGAATATAATTGTCCATGGAGGCCAAACACAATTGTCTATGAATCCTGTTTTGAGCCCGGTGTTGGTACTGGGGATCAAAGTTGGGTCCTCTACAAGAGCAGTATATGCTGCTCTTAACCCTTGGGCCACATTTTGAGCCTTAGAGCTCATAAGTTATTAAGAGTTAATTTTTGTAAATGTACTTAATATGCTTTATTTCACCATTATGAGTTCAATTAACATAAATTCAAAAATGATTACAGTGATTACAATGTGCTTGCTTACCATTTATTTCCTAAGAGCTGTGATATATTCAGTATTATATTTGTTATTGACAACATAAAGGTCACAATTAAGGAGAAATCTGTGGCCACATAAATTAGTATTTATATACATTTAGCAAGGCCTAACCAGAGACTGGTAATTTATAATTTATTGATCTTCAATACAGTAAATTAATTTTTTAAAATTACTTTAGATAAGTGCTTTTTGTCTCACTTTTATATGGAGGTAAAAAGGTAATCACAAAAAAATGAGACTAGAACAGAATATTACCAGAGCCTAGAAATAGCATGTGGGGGAAGGCTTAAAGCAAGGATGATTAAGACTTACAGGAATGCAGCTGGATAGGAGAAATGACTTCTGATGTTCTATAGCACAGTAGGATAAGTGTAGTTTACAAGATTTCATTATATATTTTAAAATAACTTTAAGAAAGGATTTTAAATGTTCCACATATAAAGAAATAAGAAGAGATGACAGATGCATCAATTACATTGAGTACCTGTATTGAAATGTCATTCTTTAGCCTATCTATAAATACATTTATGATGTGCCAACTAAAATGAAAACAGTTTTGAAAAGAAAACTGAGTTACTTAGAAACATTATTTTTAAGGATGTATTGCCATTCTCATATGTATGAACAGTTTGTACATTTTTACCTCCAGTATTGAAGAGAATTTCTATCATTATGCAAAATATATTTATCTACCAATGCAATCCAGAATAAGCTAACAGCACAATAATAGCAGGTGTTATAACTACCAAATTAACTTAAATCGCATATCATAATTTAAAGGTACTTAATATACACATGAAAGTTGTTTTCTGCTACCTTCCTTGATCATTTATAGCATGGAACAGATGTGTCAAAAGTAGAGTTTTTATTTAAAAATATGCACGAAAATTTGAATTTATCAGTTCCAACAGAGTAGAGCTTAGACTGAACTATTTAAGAGCTTTCATTTAATTGAACTCTGACAAACTTAGAAAATACATTCCTGGAATAAGGCAATTCAAAATCCAATTATTAGATTTGAAATATTCTCTTGGAACATCCACCCTTACTAGAGGAAAAAAAACATCTTTAACAATAGATGTATTAAAAACTCAATATGGTGGCCTACAAACTAATTTCAAAGTATTTTAATGAGTTGGAGCTAAAG
Source organism: Microtus ochrogaster (assembly GCF_000317375.1). NCBI lineage: Eukaryota > Metazoa > Chordata > Mammalia > Rodentia > Cricetidae > Microtus > Microtus ochrogaster. The sequence goes on from NW_004949132.1 coordinate 2,678,413, forward strand.
AAAGATGAGTGCCAACTTAAGAAATAAGTTTCACTTCTCTATTGAGGAATACCATTTTCTCCAGTGAGTTCAAAGGGCTCAATCTAAATTTTATGATCTATGTACCAGAGAACTTGGATTAATGCCCAGGAGCAGGGGTCACTGCTGGCACTTGAATTTACGAGGACTTTGTTTGTAGTTCTATGGAGAAACATTTTAACAGAAAAAAATTATGAAAGGAAAGAAGATTCTGTTTTGTGATAATGTTTTTCCTAGATTTACTATTTCTACTAGAAAATATATAATCTACACAACTTAAATTGGGTCCTTATTACTTTATAAAGGCAAATCATACCTACCAAATGAATTGACTAGTTTAAGAGTGGTAAACGACCTAAATTTAAAACTTTGCATCCTTTTTTTGTGTGATTTCTGCTGAAGTTGCTTTTCTTCTGATTTAATCAGCTGTTCAGCTGTATTTACAACTATTGTACTTGCTGATACTACTCTGGCTATCCAATTTTGATCCTTCTACCCCTCAGAATCCACTATTTTCTGTATTTTGACAACATGTTGTGGTCTGCCCAGCCTGTCTTTATTGAAAGCGTTGTTCTTGTTCAAATCTTTCTCATCTTCTGTATTTTAATTTAAGACCTAACCCCTAAGGCAGTATCCTTGATTATTGCAACCCTAAAAGTCCATTTCTTAAATCACCTAGCACTAAATAAGCCACATGCAAATTGCTCTTTATGTCCATAGAAACTTGCAGTGAGATCACGAGTTTACGTGAATGCCTTAGACTGAACTACGTGGCCAACTTCAAAGCACTCAGGATAAGAATAACCTTTAAAATGTGGCTCCTGGAGCCTGTAAGATGGCCCAGCAAGTAGAGGAATTTGCCACCAAGTTCTATGATCTGAATTCAATTATTCTTACTCAGTGAAAGGGGAGAACAATCCCTCTTAACTTGTCCTCTCAACTCTGCAGTACATGCAAGCCTACACACATACATGAGTACACACACAGAGGGTTTTCTTTTTTGCTGTTTTTTGTTTGTTTTTTGACTGCTAGGCAAGTGTTCTACCACTGAATTGTATCTCAGCCATTAAGCTATATTTCAGACTGTCACAGCTGGGTGATGTTCCTGATAGCAGATATCAGCAGTGCCGCTCAATATCTTACAAAACCTAGAATAGGCCATATTCACAACAAAGCAATGACAGTAGCGTTATGGTGGAGAAAATAAACAACCTAAACGAAACTGTTCAACAAAAAATAATACATGCAGAATGATTGGTTTACATCATATTGGTGAGAAGGCAAAACCAAATGTCAGTAGCCTGGGTCTACAGATGGGAAAACAACCAAGTTAAGGGGACATGAGGAAACATTTTAGACCGATAGAGCCTGCCTTTACATTTATGGAGAGTAGTGCAATTTATGAAATTGTGCAAAACCACCAAAATTTATAAAGTCGTGCAGTTAAAACCAGTTTTTAATTTTTAGCACATTAATTGCAATGTACAAAATTGTCAGACAAGAATAACAAAGTGCTGGGAGGGAAGGGAAAGGTAACTTTCCCAAAATATTAACCTAAAATTGGATTGACATTTTCATGTCAGTAACCCAAAATTTGGTAGAACATAACAGCATAGAGCTAGAGCACGTTAGAAAGCAGGGATTGAATCAATTGCTTTGTCAGTGATGGGGAACAATCAAAATGCTATACTTTTTTAGGTCTTTCAACTTTTTAAAGAAAGTTCTCATTAACAGAAGATCTAACTCAAGATTATTCTACTGAGTATTCAGGACAGATCATTCCTTATAGCTAGAAAAGTAATCCACACACCAGCAGCTTTGTGAATTTTTTATAATTTTTGTTACAGAGTTTTCATGACTAATGAAGGCAAATTTTTCCTGAGATCTGAGATGAATTCATTCATTTGGATTGTTGGGAACGCTTACGATATAGAAACAGAAACTCACAGACATGAGCAAAGGCTCCTTTATCAAATGGTGTTTTAACAAGGAAACAAAGCATTACAGTTGATAAACATTAACCAAATGATGCAGAACTTCTTCCTTCTAGAGTTAGATGAGAGTTCTTCTTTCACTTGGAGTCTTGTTGAGACAGTTATGTAGGAAATCACCCCTTATCCTGCTATTCTGAAAAGTTATGTTTCCCATCTGTCTCGTTAAGCCTTTGGACAAAAACCATCTTGGAAGTAATAAAAAGCATTGCATTCAGCTGTGTGTAGAGTGTCTTGTGAAAGCAGAGAACTGGAAAGCCAGGTTGCCCTCTTGAGTCCCTGGGGGTAGCAGAGGTCGGTATGAATCCTGGTAACACTAGTAGAGCTATAAAAAAAGGGGGGGGGAAGAATGTTGAGCTGCAGAAAACTCATTTCTAGGATTTCAACCTCTGAAAGGGAACATTTTTAATGCTGACTTTAAAATGTATTAGATTTACTACCTTCACAAAAGTGAACGTGTTTCACTGTTAACAGCATATCATGTTTGTTCCTTGAACAACGTCCCAGGTCTCATCTCATACTGGTGCAGCTCTAAGGGATTGAACTGGAGACTTTCAAATAATGATTTGAGATGAACCAAAAACCATAGGGTGCAGTCAGGTACCCAAGATGGAGAGACTAATAATATATAGTTAATGTTTGGAAAACAAATCAATGCATATTTCAGATTTCCAAATTATACAAGTCTTGCTAAGAGGAAGGTATAAAGGTTGACTACATTATCATGTACAGTAATATTACTGTGCAATAAATGTTAAATATGGTTAATTCCCCTGTTTGGGGGCCTCATCCCATACTGGATATTTGCTACAAGTTGCAACATTATACAGCAATTGCTCGGCCATCTTTTCACAAGTGACTTATCAGAACCAAGGGATCTGGTAAAGGCTAATCTAAAAGGCAAGGCTTTTTGGTGTTATTGCTTTGAGAATAAAGTGTCCTTCATTGTAGAATTTTCGCTGTAACTAACTCCCTTTCTGTTACATGTTTGGATATTAATTCTTACAGTTCAGAACTGTTTCGTGAAAACAGTTTCCCACTGGCCAGTGTTCCGCTCTCCTAGGTAAGTGCAGAGATTTGCGTTCCTGCGATTATCTTTATCAGCAGTCATTTGGTCAATGCTTAGGGTTCAGGCAGAGAGCACCCCATCTAAAATATTCAGAGATCTCCAAGGACATAGAATTACTACCGCCCAAAGCTGCTACTCAAGTTTTACACCACTTAAAAGATTCTTGGGATCCTATTTCCTATGGATGTAAACCTTGTCCAACCTAGATGTAGTAGGGAGACGCTGGGACTTTACACAGGGTGGGGTGCATGGCCCTCTCTTAGGATTGGAGGTGGGGTGGGAGGGTCTGTGGAGGGAGAAAGAGGGGAGTGGGAACTTGGAAAACAAATTTAAATAAATAAATAAATAAATAAATAAGATTCTTAACTCTAAGAGAGGGCAAGGATTGGAGGGGTGGGGTGGGAGTGTATGTGGAGGGAGAGGGAGGAGGGAAGGGAGTGGGAATTTGGATTGGTATTTGTTTTTGGATTGGTATTTTTTTTAAGTAATAAAATAAAATAAAAGGAAAGGAAAAAAAGATTCTTAACGCATACTCACTTTCATCTCAGTTTACTGATGATTTTAGTTCAGGACTCTCAAGGACAGCAAAAGGGATAATTAACTAAAACCCAGAGAAAGACACACAACACACACAATCAGAACGGCTGATAACATCATAGCCTGGAACTGATAATTTAGAGAGGCCTGGGTTATACTTCTTTGCATAGAGCAGTAAGTCTAACTCCAAACCATGTGCATAGAAACTGCAGTGTCTGATGTATGTGCTATGTGATCAAGAGCCATCAGCTTCCTCTAGATTACCTCACAGCCTCTATGCATACTGGGAGAAAATAAGTGGCATGCTAATTTAAACAATTCACGCCCTATTCATAATTTTAATGAAAATAAACCTTTTAGCCCGTTACTAACCTCCTAAAAATGTAGTATAGCACACTAACCTTCATCTCTAGTATTCCCTGATGATTTCATTCCTTTCTTAACTTTTTCCATTAAGGAGTTCACCTGAAGTATACTAGCCATTCTCATTGATCTCTCATTCATTCTCTCTCTCTCTCTCTCTCTCTCTCTCTCTCTCTCTCTCTCTCTCTCTCTCTCTGTGTGTGTGTGTGTGTGTGTGTGTGTGTGTGTGTGTGTGTGTGAAAACCTTTATCTGATTTTCTATAGGGCAAAAGAATTCCAACCCTAGAACATGCTAAGGTTGTGGAATTGTTGATTTTAAGAGTATATATGACTGGAAACATTTGTAACTGGTAGAACGATGTAGAAGAAAGAACAAAAGAGGGCAATGAAGACGTGATGAAAATGAGAAAGAAGAGAAGGAAGAAGGAAGAAGAAGAAAGAAATATGAATGGATGATTCCTGTTGTGTGTAGATTTCTTACCCCTCAGATCTTTAGTCCCCCTTTAGCTACTCATGGCATCATTAATTAAACCCTGTATGGGATTTTTTCTTTTCTTTTTTTCATTTATTTTATTTTATTTTTATTTTTCTAAAAAGAAAACAAACTATCTTTTTTCATTATACATACCAATCCAAATTCCCACTCCCTCCCCTCCTCACAGTACCTCCACTTACCTTTTCAGTCCACCCAACATCCACTCCACAGAGACCATGATGCGTACACCCACTTAAACAGTCTACCTGAGCTAATGGGAGCTCACCAACTCTAGCTGGACTGGGAAGAAATAAAAATAGGTCCATATTAGTCCCTGTGTTGGAATCTTAAAGGCGAAAACTTTTAAAGTTTCCAAAAGATATTGACACTCTTTGGGGAAAAAATAAATCAGCTAACACTGAGTTACTCAGATTAACCTTCAACTTACTTGCCCAAGTAGATCTTGAATGTGTCATCCTCCTGTCTCAGCATTTCAAAAAGCAGGGATTGAAGGCTCAGGACAGCACATCTGAACTCCATTCTACTTGAATTGTTATTTTGACGTGTTGAATTCCTCCAATCACACCAACTTTATAACACAAAGCAAACACAACCCTGGAGCAATCTCCTTTCCTCTGATTTTATATACCTCCCATGGAAATGGAAGGAAAAGTTTTAGAGAATCGGCATGTCTAAACTAACAAATTTTGTTTTTCATCCATATCCTTTGAGCAAACATTGGTATTAGGAATATCAAGAAACTTAAACCCCCATTTCTATTTGATATATCATTATCCCCTCTATCCAAGTTCCCCTTTCCCTCTTTCCCTCTACCCTTTCCTTTCCTTTTCCCTCCTTTTCTCTTCCTTCTTCACCCTTCTCTTATTATCTTCATCATTTCCTATATCTTCTTCCCATTTGGGCATTTCTCTCAACCAGGAAATGCCCACAACGTGTATGGAAGAGAGTTTGTCTGAATGAATGCTTATTACAAGGTGTTAGACCAGGCAGCCTAGTGCACTGTAACCCTGTTCAAGAACCAGCTCATCCCTTCCTTGTCAGAAAGACTCCAAAGCAATGTTTAGTCAGTTATTCCCATTTATCTTCGCAGTCTCAAATCTGCCCCACAAAAGTATCAACCTCCTCAAGATATTTCTGTGAGAAAAGGCACATAGTTAGGGGCACAAAACCCAAATCTACTGCCAGATGTGAATGCAGCACCATGGGAGCTCTCAGCTCGGCCTCATCAATCTGCAGATAGAGTGGGTACCTTCTCTCCCTGCATAATCCTATCGTTGCTCTTCCAACCAAAATAAGTCTGCTGCATAAAGCATAATATTTTTAGTGAGAAATTGATCTCTGTACTTGCAAGGGGGAAAATGGCAGACAGTGAACTGGTGGTTCTCAACCTGTGGGTTGCAACCCCTTTTGGGTTGGAATGATCCTTTCACGGACTTTTATGCTATAATTCATAACACAACAAAATTACAGTTATGAAGTAGCAACAAAAACGACATGAGGAACAGCATTAGGAAGGTTAAAAACCACTTCAGTAAAGGCTGAATCAACTACTCAGAAAGAGTGCTGTAAAAGCAAAGTTCAAAAACAAGAACAAATAATAAATTGGAACAAATTATGCTACAGCAATGAAATCACTAGTCATTGGTTTCTTTCTGTGCCTACCAGACTGGATTAGGGAGATTTGATGATGACATATCTAAAATAATTTAACATAATTCACACACAATTAGGAGCCTGACATTTTTCTTTTCATGTCTTTTACTTTAAATAACTTGCAAGCCTTTCTTGCAATGGTCTGTGCCCCTTCATTCTTTCACCTAATTTACTATTTAATATTGTTGTTATGTGACTTATTTATTTTGGATGGTGCTAATATGTGTATGGTATATAGGTAAGGCTTTGTGCATATGGAGTCTGTAAATCCCTGGTGAGGGTGTTCAATGTTCAATAAACAATTATTAATCTGACCTGAATTGAATTGAATTGAAGGGAAACAATAATGTAAGTAATCACCAACTCATCATTATTTGGCATTTTGATGTATGTTTGTGTTTCTATTTTAATAGAGATCTGCTGGGACATTAGGGCTTTTTATAATTTCACATAATGAAGTCACACTGTGAAAAGGCATTAAAAACTCTTAGGAAGCAACTCAGTATATACTTGTGGTGAGGCCTGAAGAAAGGCATGAAACCCAGATGTAGGAGCTTCTCACGATTACAAGCTGAATAACTCATCAGGGACAAGGAAAATCAATCACTAATCTGTTGTAAAAGAACTTTCCTAACCATTGAGCAAGGGCATGTGAGTATGAGGGGATGAGAGTTTGGAAGGCAGAGAGTTTGGAAGGCAGTGCACACAGTCTCAAAATCCCCCCTCCCTTATGTGCTTTCCTGGAGGATCATGTGCAATTAGGGTAAGAAGGGAGTTCAAATAAATTAGGACAATGTTGGCAGGAAAAAATGAAAACAAAAAATAAACGAGAAACCTGTATGGTTTTATGGCCCTTACCAATCACTGAGGAAAGAATTGAAAGATTTGCTTCTGATAAGCTTAAATGCACAGTTAACTCTTTCAGTGATCCTCCATCATCTACCTCATACCACACACAGACACACAAATCCTTCCTAAAAACCCATGCTAGACTAATCTTCTTAAGAAATTGCTTTCAGCAAGTTCACTCTCCTACAAGGCCATGCCTGTAGGATCAAGTCAAAACTAATCAACTGAAATTCCAGGTCTTCTATCAATGGTCTCCACCCAACCTATTCATCCTGTACTCCCACTAATCCCCAGCAAGACCAATGACCACAATTCTGTCACACTCATCTCCCTGGAGTCACATACTACATTCCTGCCTCCATCCCTTTACTAAGTCCTCTTCTCTGCATCTAAAATGTTTTCTTTTCTCCCTCTCAACACATCAAACCTTCCCCAAATCTTTTTCTTTCAATGCTAATCTTAATATACATCTTCTCGACTTAAAAGTAGAAAACAACAGGTAGTTGGAGAGTGGGAAGGGGGGAAGGGACAGGAGAATGGGTAGGGACAGAGACAGAAATAAAAGGAAAGTGGACATGATCAAAGCAATTGTATTCACATGGAAGGAAAGTTCAGGAAACCCATTACCTTGCCCAATTAATGCTTGTTAATAAAAGCAAATCAAAATCATAGAAATCACTCTTTTCCTTAAAAGATGCCCAGCCTACCCTATTATCTTCAGAATTATTCCCTTTCTTGAAATACCTACATCTTGAATATGTATGTTCGTGCCAAGTGACTTCTACCAGCACCTTGATTGTCTTCAAGTATGGGAGTTGATTCCAAAATTCTAGTCTAAGCCAAGGACAGATATTCATTCTCTTCATATTAGCTTCGCCAAATACAGTGTTTTTGACTCAATCATCTCTTTAAAGACGTTTTCTATAGTAATAAGAAATATAAGTGATTATGTGAATATTAATAATATATGAATAGAACCCTGTTAAGACTTAAAGACAATCTAAAACACATATGAAAATACGGAAATGAAAGTGTGTTTAAACTTTCACTTCTCTTCATAGTTAGATTTCCACTTTTGAAAATCCAAATCCTTTACTTACTTCAGTTTTCTACATCACATTCATGTTTGTTCTACTTAAAAAAAAGAAACTGTTCATCATGTTTAGTTTTAAAACCTGTTTTTAGTTTGATGCTGAGGATATATACAATCAACAAACTCAAATGTTCCAACTGAGGTATTGCGATTTAGTGTTTACTAAATACTCATATCTGTAGCTCAGTTACTTAGACTGAGAAGGGGAAGATATAGCCCACCAGGAGACCTGTAGAAAAAAATCTGTTCCTTTTTTAAACTTTCTTTCTTATTTATTCTTGGTGTTTTTCACATCTCCGTCCCATTTATTTCCCTGGCTTTTTGTATCTGCCCTTGCAACTGCCCCCAAAAAAAATAAAATAAAATTTAAGCGAAAAAAAAGAAGAAAAAAATAAAAGAAAAATCAGTCTCGTCATGGACGTTGTAGTATTATACAGTGAGTCACATAGTAAACCCCTTTGTTGCATATCTTTACTCGCAAGTGTTCATTACAAAGAGTCTGTTTCGAGGCCTCTGGTTTCTGCTATACTATTGATGCTGGCCCTCACTGAACCTCCTCTTGGGCATCCTGTTGTTGCCCTATGTTGTGGAGATCCTGCAGCTTTGGGTCTGCAGGGCTGGTCCCTTCCCGTGCTTCAGCAGACCACAGATGAGGTGAATTTTGAGATGGACCAATTCCTAAACCTGGTTTTAGGCCTGGGTAGTTACAGGGTTAGCCAGCCTGCCCCCTCTTCCTTGTTCTCACCACCAGGCTGCGCAGTCCTAAAATACCCCAGCTAGTTAACCCGTGCAGCGATGACCAAGGGGCAGGAGCAGTTCTCTAGCTTTCACATCCTTGTGGTTGGTTCTCCCACACCTATACCTTCAGGGCCAGCTCTGCTGTGTTGCCCAGACGCGTTGCAGAGGCCACCCTCCCCAGTGCTGCAGCTGACCACGGGAATGGCAGCTTACTGGCTCTTGAGACCCCAGGGCTAGATCTCCCACCAGCTTCAGGCATTGATGGGCGGGGTGGGGTGGGGTGGGGAAAGGCATCTCTCCCCCACCCATGCTGTGATGTGTGACAGATTGAGTAATGAAAACAGCTCACTGGAGCTGGAAACTTCAGGGCTGGCTTACTGATAACCCTGCCAACAGGATTGGCTCTATTTTGCTGCCCAGACAAGGTTCAAGGCCTGCTCTCCTGAGTGTTGCAACTTACGGGGGGGACAGGGCAGCTCTCCTGCTCTTATGACCTCAGGGCCAACTCTCTTGACCCAACCACTCACTAGCTACAGCACTCAAGAAAATGGACTCTCCACCTCGCCAAGTAGAGCTGACCCTGTAGACAGGGGTGTAGGTGAGGCCGACCTGAGAGTGTGAGAGGGCCATAGGTGGTACCACCTCATCTGCAGTGTGGTGGTGGGAATGAGCGAAAGATGCTCCACCCCTTACCCCCACTGCCTACCCCTATAGGGCAAAAGAGCTGACCCCTTTACCAACTGCAACACTTGGGAAAGTGAGCCATGCACATACTCTGGGCAACACGGCAGAACTGGCAGGGCACAGGAGAGCAGGCCCTCAAAACGCAAGAGCTTTCACACCCTGGCCCCACACCTCACCTGCCGTATGGCTGCAGGGGCTGAAAAGGGATGGCCTCCCCACACAGGAACCCGAAGACAGAGGGAGAGCTGGCTATGAGTTCGTAGATAAAGGAGAGCTGGCTCTGAGGTCATAGAGGAAGTAGAGCTGGCTCTGGGGTCATAGGGGAGGGAGAGCTGACCCTGCCCCTCACTAGTTGTAATACTGCTTCAGGAGCCTAGGCCCTGTACCTCACCTGGGCAACATAAAAATTCTGATTTTAAGAATTGAGTTTGGATATAAATTCTCTATGGCATCTGCAGGATGCTCTTTGTTTTTTTTTTTTTTAAGCTGTTTTATATTATTTAAAACTTCCTTCATGGAGGGCTGTAAGAATGGTTTAGCCGTAAAGTAGCGCTGGCTACTTCTTCAGAGGACCTGCCTTTGTTTCCCAGGCACCGACATGCCAGCTCACAATCCGTGGAACTCCAGTTCCAGGGAATCCCATGATCCCAATCTTCTTTAAGCACTAGGCACACATGTGCTACACCGACAGTGATGAAGTCAAAAGGCCAATACACATACAATAAAATTAAAAAAAAAGCCAAAAGCAATTTCTTGTTCCTTTCAGACAGAGTACTGTAAGGAAAAATAAATTAGCATGGCAGGCAAAGATAACGGTGGTATGATTTTCTCTTAAAGAATAGGATAAGTATCTAGAAACTCTTTAGATGAAATCCAATATTCCTACCAATGTCAAAACTTGTACTGACCAATTTCTCTCTAGCATCATGCTGCAAAATTTAAATGACCCTAGGAGCAATAACAAAAGAGTAATTTAGTTTGGATTGATATATTAAAATTTCCTTTTAACTGATGAATAGTTTTCCACTGTAGGAATCTAATTTATAATCAACTGTTCAGAAAAATCTCTGATTTTCTCTATTCGCCTCATTTTCCAAATCTCAAGGAACTCACATTATTTGCAATCATTCAAATCACACATTTAAAAAAATTCATATATCTGTGCCTCTTGCTCTATGCTATTTTCTAAGGAGACTACAATTAATAAATCTCTTGCTGAGTTTTAGAAAGATTTTACAAGAGATGCCATTGAGTGTTCTCACCACACATAAGTACCCAGATATGAACTGACATACTATGTGCATGTATCGGAACATCACATTATAATCCACAACACGCACAATCTTCATACACCAGCTATAAATAGGATAAAGTAACCTTCCTTTGAGAGCTAAAATAAAAACTGGATAGTTCTATGTACTGGCAAAAAATGAAGAAAGGATATTAGTTTGGAATGTGTGGCCCTAGGAACCAGTAATGCTAAGAGATCAAGGAAATGATAGTTAAAAACACAAGCATCATGCCCTACTTTTTCATAACATCCTTCAGAATAGGAATGAACTTTACAAGCAGAAAGTCATCTTTTGAGAAAATGTAATGACAGCACACTGAAGTGGTAGGCAAAAAAAAAAAAAGAGAATTTCTTCTTGACGATAGTTTGTGGAACATTAAACATTAACAGTGCAAAGTTGTCCCAAATGCCTTCTCTAGAGTTCTATAAAACATGATGGGTAATGATTTAGAGCCACTAGGGGAAGACTTATTCAAAAGCAATCCTGCAGGGAAGTACAGGCTAGATTGTCTACAGAACATTTCCAGCTTTCGGGAAACTACTGTTCTTTGTACAAACCAACAGTTCTCAAGGAGCTGACAATTAACACTGTGGTTCATTTGTACAGTTCTCTTTGTGCAAGGAAATGTTTATGAGGAGCCCTTGACACTAGAAAAAAAAACCTCTTCATGTTAGAAAGAAAGTGGGGAGTTCCAGGAAGTATGCAGAGAAAGAGAACTAAGGAAAATGCCAGATTCTATTTCTACTTATCGATCCTAATGGACACTAAGTGTCAAGTGAGTTCTTTTGAATCCTACATGCATTTGGACTTTCTTGCACAGGGCTTATTATGAAAAGTTGACAAACTTTCTTAATAAAAATACTAAAGTCTGGGGCTGGAGAGATGGCTCAGTGGTTAAGAGCATTGCCTGCTCTTCCATGAGTTCAATTCCCGGCAACTACATGGTGGCTCACAACCATCTGTAATGAGGTCTGCTGCCCTCTTCTGGCCTGCAGACATACACAGACAGAATATTGTATACATAATAAATAAATTAATAAATATTTAAAAATATTAAAGTCTGTCATATTTATTAAATATTAGTCAAATCTGTTGTCTTAGGTTCTTGGTTCAGATACAAAACTGTGTTCATCAGTTGGGTGGTGGTGCTGCACACCCTTAATACCAGCACTTGGGACACAGTGGCAGAAGGATCTCTGTGAGTTTGAGGACAACCCATTCTACAAAACGAGTTCTAGGACAGCTAGTGCTGTTTTACAGAGAAACACCTTCTCAAAAAATGATCAAACAAACAAAAATCCTGAATTCCTCTGTTCATATACATCAAGGATGAAAGAAATTAAGATCATGATGCCATGTATTACGATTACAGCTCATGTATCTTACTTGTTTACAGCTTAAATATCTTACTAGGAAACTAAAAGTACCAAAGACTTACTCAAATTCATTTGTTTAAATAAAGCACCTTATTTTGGGTATTTTTTTTAGAGACAAGCTTTTCCTGAGCAACAGTTCTGACTGTCCTGGAACTCGCTTTGTAGATGAGGATGGCCTCAAACTCACTGAGATCTGCCTGCCTCTGCCTCCCGACTGCTGGGATTAAAGACATGTGCCACCACCACCCAGCTAAAGTACCATAATTTTAAAATGCTAATTGTGATCTGGAGAAATGGATCAATGGTTAAGATCACTGAACTCTCTTTAAGCAACTGAGTTATATTCCTCAGTCATCATTTGTAACTCCAATTCCAGGGAATTTTATACCTCTGTGGGCACCATGTATGAACATGCTACAAGCATACATGAAAGTAAAGCACCTATATACATAAAATAAATAATAATAATTTTTTTAAAGTTAATGCTATTTTTACTGGCATTTACTGCTTAATGCTATTTTTACATTCTCCTTAAAATAACATATTTTGTATACAGACTGTATTTTCCATCTAGCATGCATTTTATCCAATGAATGCACATGCTCTCAGAGTCCTCTGCCTTTATAAATAAAATAAATTTTATTATTAAAATTATAAAATTAAATTTTATTATTAAAATTCTTATTAAAGAATTTTCCTTAGTTGAAGACATTGAAGTTTTCTTTTGTCTCCTGCTTCAGGCTGGATGAGTCTATAAAAAAATATGATGACTAACAAAGGAATATGTAAGAACAAATAGTGAAGGCTGATTTGGTGGCACCTGCCTTTCAATCCCAGCACTTGGGAGACAGAGGCAGGTAGATCTCACTTGGGAGACAGAGGCAGGTAGATCTCTGTAAATTTGAGGCCAGCCTGGTCTACAGAACTAGTGCCAGGATGAGTTCCAAAGCTACACAGAGACACCCTGCCATGAAAAAACAAAAATAAAAGTAAATAACAGGTATTAAGCCATGAAAAGACATGAATTAAATTTAAATGTACAATCCTAATTGAAAAGAGACAATCTACAAAGATTACATATTGTATATTCCCACTTTTTTGGTATTTTACAAAGGGTAAAACCATCAGTGGATACTGGATGCTCAAGGTGGGAGTAAAATAAGGAAAATTAGGGCTGTTTTATGAGATTAATAGTGAAACTATTTATTCTAAATTATGGTTTCATGGTAGATATAAGCCCATCACAGAATTTTAAAACTAAGAGACTTTGCAACATACGCAGGCTAGGCATGGTGGTACGTGGTAAAAAAACCTAATGCTTGGAAGTACAGGTCTTGGAAGACGGAAGCAACAGGATTGTTAAGAGTTTGAAGCAAAGCTGGGTTGTAGGTAGACCTGCCATAGGCTGAAGCAGCTTCTTTATTACCTAATGGTAATAAGACATATTCACTGAATAAAAGGGGAATTCCTTATCACTGGACTCCACAGGAGGTACCAGGCCAACCTGTTTCAAATAGGAGCAAAAACAAGATGAGAAAAATGCCTGAAGTGGAGGACCATGTGCATAATTCCAGCCCACTGGGAGCAGAAGCAGGATGATGGCTGAGAATTTGATTTGAATTTGGCCTTCATAGCAATTTCTAGAACATACCAGACTAATAAGCATTAATGTATCATACTACCTTAAGTTTCATACATATAACATGCTAATATAAGTTAATGGAATAATTACTACTAATCATTAATCATTACTATGGAAGGCTGTTAGGGAGAGGTGAGGGAATACTATGTTCTCCAGTTATTTTCTCAGTGAAAGTAAAATTATAAAACCTGTGATTAACTTAGAAATCGTAAAATCTTCTGAAGTTTATTCAATAAGAAATAGAAAGTCTGAATACATTCATAGTCAATAAAGAGAGAAAATTGTTAGAAAATTAAGAAAATTCCAGGTTTGTAAACTTCATTGATGATTTAGACAAGGTATTATCAACAGTCCCTCACAATCTCTACCAAAGCAATAGAAAAAATATTTCCCACCTTAAGTTGTGCAGCCTTAATATCTAAAGTAGCCAACAATATTGACCGGCATCACTTCTTTTGACATCATCAAAAAACAAAACAAAACAAACTCACTCTAATGGTGAAAATGGGAGAGCTGGTGGGCTGACCAACCCCCCAGGCCCAGAACCAGGGCTAAGAGTTGACCCACCTCAATATCCACCCCAACCTGTGATCTGCTGGGGGTGAGGACTATCCTGTGGACCCAGAGCTATAGGAGCTCCATAACATAAGGCAGTGTTGGAGAAAGCCACTTGTTGGTGCCCAGCCACCCAGCTTTGTCTCCGTCATATATTGCTCGCTTTGGAAGCTGCTTGATTGTACGTCCTGCCTGCTCAAATAATATTTTCTCCCTTCTAAGGACTTTGATGGAATTGAGGATTAGATAGTCATAGTTACTGTCCTCTTATGATCTAACCAAGCCATTTTCTATACAAGACTTAGACTCCTTAGGATAAAATGCTTACTAAAACATTTAACATATTTTCCTTGCTTAATATTGTTTATGCATTCCAGGCTAATGCATAAACAGGTGACTATATTGTTTGATAGACCACAACTCCCTGAAAGGTCACAGTAAACATCCCTCAAAAATTACTTCACCACCTGATGACTGAGATGAATCCAGCACACAAAATACACCAGGAAATACCTGCTTAACAGTACCCACAATCAGCAGGAAGCAGATTGGAGAAACTACACCAATATTTCCAAATATTGTTTATAAATGTTTGTGTACATTTAAAGGGGGGATATGCTATAGAGATGAATAATTTTCTTTGATATGGATCTTGGTTTATTGATACGAATTTAAGGTCAATTTTGTTATATGTACATGCATTTCTGATCTTGATTAAGGTATTATGTTTGTGTAGTTCATTTAAAAATGTAATGCATAATTAAGAAATATAAGTTAATAGATACTCATCTATAATAGTCAAGCTTATAGTCATGTTAGTTAGATTTTTTAGATGTATAGGGTTATATTTCAGTTAGTTAGGTATTCATAAAATCTTTCAGAGACCTTCAGAATATGGTACTTAAAATGTTTTAATAACTTAGGACTTTTCATACAATGAGACACATCTGCTCCTTGCAGCACAAGCTACTTCAAGAGGAAGATGAGCATCAAAGAGGCTCCTTATGGAGTTGGTTAGCCATTTGTGCAAGAAACTGCTCTTGCCTGAACTGATTGATAAACTGGACATGCACGACCCACAGGTAAATGACTTCTGAACTTGCCTAAAGGTGAGATGGTCCTTTTGGGTTCCTGCTACATAAAAGAGTCTGCCAGACATTCTGAAGGACACAGAAAAAAAAAGATGGATGTCCCAATGATACAGAAGAACTTTGGGTGACTATTCAGGCAGTGAGATGTCTCTGTCAATTCTAGAGTTTTGGAAATTGCTTACAATTCACTTCCTGTTTACTTAGGTAATATAATATCCTTCTGGAGTCTTTGATGGAGTTGAAAAATAGATAGATAATTATAGATTTCCTCGGTTATACTAAAAGATAAAGTAAATAGAAATATTGTAACTTTAATTCTTGTTTGATACCTCTTTTGTTATATGTAATTTTGCTATGTTAAAGTTAAAACCTTCCTTTTTATTTAAACAGAAAAGGGAAGGTGATGTGGGAGCCCCCTCTGTGTGCTATTATTACCATTAATAAATAAAGAAACTGCTTTGGAACTATAGCAAGGCAGAACTTAGGCTGAATGCTCGGAAAAAGAAGGGCAGAGTCAGAGAGATACCCGCTGCCAGAGTCATACATGCTGAAACTTTGGTGGTAAGCCACTGTCATGTGGCGATACACAGATTAATGGAGATGGGTTAAATTAATATGCAAGAGTTAGCCAATGAGAAGCTATAGCTAATGGGCCAAGCAGTGATTTAAATAATACAGTTTCTGTGTGATTATTTCAGTCCTTGGTGGCCAGGACAAACATGCAGCCTGCTGCTACAAGGTAGCAATGGCATATCCAGGAATAATTCCAGTGAGGGACCTGTGTTGATAGTGTAGCAGAGACCAGGGACTTCAGATTCAAACCAATGATTCTTTGTGATGAACACCTGCATATAAAAATGTATAGATAAAGGGGTTTACTATGTAACTCACTATGTCACACTGCAGCATCCATGATAAAATATTTCCTTTCTTCCGTTTTTCTTTTTCTTTTCCTTTTTTATCTTGAATTTTATTTTGGTTTATTTAGCAGGGACAGGTTGCAGGAGCAGAGAGTGGAGTGAGGGGACAGGAGATGTGTGGGATCCAGATGCATGATGTGAAAAATATAAAGAACGAACAAAAAAGAAAGTTATAAAGATAAACTAGAGGGAAGTAAATCCAACCATGGAATAGGTAATTAATGTAAAGTCTAATGTTTTTTCAGTTTAAGTTCTAATTTTCATAATTTCCATATAAGAAAGCAATTGAGCATTATATATTAACCTTGTGTTCTATAATTTGGCTGTAATTCCTTATTAGTTGCAAGAAAGTTTGTTGGTTCTTTCCTATTTTCTACATGAATAGTTATGTCATCTGATCCCCCCAAATATGGGTATCTTTTATTCTTCATAATCTGTATACATTTTATTCTATTGTCTTACTGCATTCATAATGGTGTTCAGCACAGTTTGAAAGATCGGTTTCAAGAGATGGGAAGCATTGTAGGCAAAATGCATTTCTTGGCATTATTGCTTTTCTTCCTTGGCAGCTTTCATGGCCCCTTTTAATCCTATGAGAGTCTAAGGTTAGATACAGATCCCTTCCTTGACCTCTCATCAAAGGAGCTTCTTTTGGAAGCAGATGGAGATAATTAAAGAAAGTTATTCTGCTCAAAATGTGGAGACCAACTGGCCATGGAGTACTGTACTAGTCCTCAATTAATATATGTTACAACCCCAGCCTTTCAATTATGACTCAAGGAACATTGTTGGAAGAAGGGACAGAAAAATTGTAAATGCCTTAAGATGAGGACATCTACCTCAAGATAGTCTCTTCTAAAAATTTTAAGAAAGAAATAAAAAAGACATTAAGTACAAGGATAAAGAGGTATAAAAGGAACAGCAGGCTGCATTCCTGTCGCCCGGCCCTTGGCCACCTGGCTAGCTTATGCTCTGAAATAACAACACACAAATTGTATTCATCTAAACACTGCCTGGCCCATTAGCTCTAGTCTCTTACTGGCTAACTCTCATAATCTTAATTTAACCCATATCTAATAATCTGTGTAGCACCACAAGTTGGTGTCTTACCAGGAAGATTCTAATGTACGTCCATCTTGGGCTGGAGCTTCATCACATCTGACCCAGAGAGGAGAGGTATGGTGTCTGCCTCACTTCCTCCCAGCATTCTGTTCTGTCTACTCCACCCACCTAAGGGATGGCCTATCAAATGGGCCAAGGCAGTTTCTTTATTAACCAATGAAAGTAACTCCTCCATCAAGGGGGAAGGGTGGATTATGAAGAACTATGTTGGCGAAATGGGGGTAAACATGGTCAAGATGAATTACATAAAATTCTCAAATTATTAAAAATATTATGAAAAAGGAAAATTGCATATTTGGTTGTAAATGTAATAGTATATTATTTTTCTGGAGACCAGAAGGTCTTGAGTTTGATCTCTCATACCAAGATAGAATTTAGGTTTTCTGTAGTGGTTGTTATAAATTTGAAAAAATTATTTCCTTTTTGTTGCTTGTTGAGAGTACAGGGTGATAGATTTCTATCAAACCATGGACAGAAAAATATAGATATAAGCTTCAACAAAATTACAGTAAAGCAAACCAAAATTTAGATTATTAGGGGTTATTTATTTGTGTGTGTAAATGTGTTTGTGTATGTGTGTCTCTGTGTGTGAGTTGACAGGGTGTATGTGCAATGGCTTTTATATCAAAATCAAAGGACAACTTGTGAGAATCTGTTCTCTTCTTCTAGTGCACAGGTTCAGGAGATCAAACTCAAGTCTTTAGGCTTCATGGCATGAGGGCTCACTACTGAGCCATCTCCTTGTCCATGTTTTTTATTTTAAATTCTAATCTATCATAGATGTATAGGAAAGCAGTTGAGAATAATCTATTAACCTCATGTTTATATTTTATCAAATATATTTTAGCATCTATTAATATAATCACATGACCTTTCTTCTTGAGCCTGTCAATATGATGGATTGTATTAATTAATTTTCAAATGTTGAGCTGCCCTTACATATTTTTAATAAATCTTACATAGTTGTGGGGTATAATTCTTTTTATATGCCATTGGGTCTAATACACACATATTTTACTGAGGAATTTTGCATCTATCATTATGAAAGATACTGGTATAAAAGTTTCCTCTTATTTTATCTTTAGTTTGGTATTCACATAATTCTAGACACAGAAAATGAGTTATGGAGTCTTTTCTCTGATTTTATCATCTGAAGAAAAAATCTGTTCTGAATTTAGTATTACTTTCCTTATTTTTATTTAGGAAACTTCTTTCTCTACTTTCTAAAGTGGAAGTTTGCGTTATTGATTTTAAATCTTGTGATTTTTTTATAGACATAAGTTCAATGCCACAGAATTTCCCCTAAGAATTGCTTTTATTATATTTCAGACATTTGATAAACTGTCTTTTCAATTTTCCTCAAAATAACAGGGTTTATTTATTTGCTTTGGTGGTGAGTGTCAACACAGGACCTCATGCTCAATTAGCACCTCCTCTACCCTGAGCTATCATCTAAGTTTCAAGTATTTCTTAAATTCCCCTTGAGATTTCTCGTTTTACCCATGTCCTATAAAAACTTATACTGTTTAATATCCAGGTTTAGGATATTCCATATATAATTATCTTATGAATTTTATCTATAATCCATTGTCATTTGTGATGGCTATCCTTGATTGTCAACTTGACTATACTTGGAATAAACTACAATCCAGAAATGGACAGCACACCTGTGAGAGATTTTTTGTTAATTTGAAGTGGGTCCATCCATTCCCAGTTTGAACTTTTGAGGTAGGAAGACACATATCTTTGATCCAAATCTTACAATGGGAAGACACAGCCCTTAATTTGTATCTTGATTCAGGAAGACACACACCTTTAATCCAAATATTGAGACAGAAAGGCATGATGGGCCACACTTTCTGCTGGAACATGAGGAAAGAAAGAAGATTTGCTCTTTGCCTGTTTGCCCTTGCTTTGTTAGAGCATCCTTTCCCTCACTGGCATTGGAGCCTGCGTCTTCAGGATTCCAACACATACTGAAGATCAGTTGAGACACCCATCCTTGTGGAAATGAGAAACTACTGTGTTCTTTGACTTCCTGTTCATAGCTAGCCATTGTTGGATTTGCTGGGCTGCAGCCTATAAATTATTCCAATAAATCCCCTTGTTGAGAGTACAAGTTGAGGTGGTGATTCATTCCATACGTTCTATAACTCTAGAGAATCCTTACTAATAATACATCATCTTAAACCAAACTTATGGGATTGATAGTCTTTTAAAATTATTTTTTGATGAGGCTTCAAACACTTTTTTTTTAGGGGGACTCTCATTGTGATCTTGAGAACATGTCATCTGCTACTGCTATATACAATATTTTGTAAATATCACTTAGATCCAGTTTACCTATGTCCTTCACTGATTTTCTAGTAGCTGAATATATTAACTGCTGATAGAAGGGTGGTAATGTCTGAGGTATAATGGAACACTTCGCTCTGTTTTTGCTATATGATGCTTTACCTGTCCTGTTAACAAATCATTGCCCACCATATATGAATTCAAGACTATTAAGTGTTCTTGGACAGTTAATTCTGTTTTTAACACTCTTATTTTGTCCCCGGATCTTTTCTTGCTTTTAAGTGTGGATATAATATATAATAGCAACCCAATTCCTCTAGCTTTCTTTTTATTATATAAACTGGACTTATTGGTCTTTACCTCTTGAATTTTTGTATGAGTCTATCATTGAAGTGATGTGGGAGTGATTTCTTATTAATAAAGAAACTGCCTAGGCCCCTTGATAGGCCAACCCTTAGGTGGGTGGAGTAAACAGAACAGAATGCTGGGAGAAAGAAGCTGGATCAGGGAGTCGCCATGATTCTCCGACTCCAGACAGACGCAGGTTAAGATCTTCCCTGGTAAGCCAGCTCGTGGGCTACACAGATTAATAGAAATGGGTTAGGTCAATATGTAAGAGCCAGCCAATAAGAGGCTGGAACTAATGGGGCCAGGCAGTGTTTAAAAGAATACAGTTTCCGTGTAATTATTTCGGGGCATAAGCTAGAGCTAGCCATGCGGGCGGCTGGGTGCCAGGGACGCAGCCCCGCTGCTCATATTTCAACATTGAAGTTCCTTACAGTCAACACATTTCTCATCAGCCTTGTCCTATTCTTCCAAGTTTATCCCAAGTACAACTTAGACTGAGAGATCTCATTTGATTTCCTGACTCTCACATATAGCACAGTGGACACAAGCACATACTGTATGCTCATGACAAGGCAAATTGAAACGACTGAAATAGAGCTACAGGATAGCCTGAATTTTGTATATTATATTATACATCAGTATTAGTGCATGCAAATGAAAAAAAACAAAATAATTTATAAGACGATAAGAGAATATAAACAAAGAAAAATTCAAATTAAGCCTCTTAGATATGGTAATTCTGTTTGGGTAAGCCACACAGACATAGCTAATATTCTACATTCTAAGTCAGTGTAACCATCAAAGTGAATGACATCAGTGTCACTTATATTTATATATGCTGTTGTTGGGAAGTGGGTGATCTTCAGTACTTCACCTTTTACAACACCCCCATATAACGGCTAAAGCTATGACACACTACAGAAAAACTCATTGCCATATAGTTTTACAATAGTATGGGCTTTCAAGGTATAATTTTTTTTCACCATCAGAACTGAATTGCTAGGGTATCTTATAAGCTAAGGAAAACAAAGCATTAAGTTTGGTAGATCAGAACATCCCCTGGGTGATGTTTATTCACTTCATTTGTCTGTTGACTGGTCACACTTTCTTTCTTCCTTAAATTGTGCACAAGAAACTATGTTATATGGAAAAAGATTCACCAGACCTTCAATTAACCCAGATGTCACACACATGTGGCTATCTCTATAAATGTTGCAGTTCACTGGTAATTACTTTTCTGATAATAATACAAACTTCACACCTCTTTTTGTTATGACAGTCCCTTACTTCCTCCATCCAAACTATCTCAGCCAGTGATTTTGTATTTCAAAATTACAGAACATAGCCCATTTTTTTTCTGAACCCTTGGATGTACGGACAAGTCTATCATTTACATCTGAAGGATATTTAGGTTGTTTCCATTTCCTAGCTATTGTGAATAGGGTGGCAATGACCATGGCTGAGTAAGTGTCCTCTGGGAACATGCCAAATAATTAAATAACTGCATCACATAATAATTTTTTTGAGCATTTTATATACTGATATTCAGACGTACTGCACCAATTTGCCTTCTCACCAGCAATGAGGGTTCTCCTTTCCCCACACCTTCACCAGCATTTGCTGTCTGTTGTTTTGTTCATCTTAGCTATTCTGAATAGAGTGAGATAAAATCTCAATGTTGTTTTACAGTCCAAATTCTTAATAATGCAAATTTATAAAAGATATATTTTAATTCAACTATTACTTTTCTTAGTAATCTCTTCTATTAGAACCAATGCAGTTCAATAGTATTAATTTGGGAAAATAAAAGCAATGTAATAAAGATTTGGAAAATTTTAATTTTATTCCCCATAATTTCTGCTTCCCATTAATCAAATACTAATTTTTAAACACATTTTCAGAAATAGAAAATGCTGAAAGTCGGCCACTAGGTATTCCAACAATTATTCTAGCCTTGGTGTACCAGGAGAGCGTCTCATCTATAAAATGAAAGTAAGAATTAATAACAGTGAAAGACAACTGGGAAAGATAACTCAGTGGAAGAGTACTAGGTTCAATCTTCACTCAATTAAAAAAAGAGAGAGTAATGAACAACAGTAGTCTGGATTGATGGCTTAGGCTTATAATGAGAAGACTGAGAGAAAAATAATTTCCAACTTGAGCCCAGCCCAGACTACTCAAGGAAACCTGTCACAAACAAGAATGACAACAAAATATTTGAAAATACTTACATCATGAAGTCATAGTTCAGATGGAATAAGATAGTTCAATATCTATGACATGTTGAACTTGTCACACTGAGAACTCAAAACAGAATATACCTGGGTTGGAGATATAAATCATCAGTTAAGAGCACATGATGCTTGTACCAGGTTTTTTCTTTGGGCCACCAATCAGTTCCCAAATCATGACATGTAAACTTCTTATTAGTTATGAACACTCAATCTAGCTGAGGTTCATTTCTGGCTAGCTCTTTTAACTTAACCTGTTTCTCTTAATCTACATTTTGCCTCAGGACTTTTTACTTTTCTTACTTTCTCTATGTCTTACTTTCATCGATTCTCATATCTGGCTAGCTGGCAGCTACCTGGCTTCTTGCCCTAGGTATGCCCCTTTCTTTCTCCTTCATTCTCTACTCCTTTTACTCTCTAATTGTTTTCTATTTATTTTCTCTGCCCAGAAGCCTTGCCTATCCCTCTTTTGCCTAGCCATTGGCCATTCAGCTTTTTATTAGATCAATAATGTTCCTTAAGCAGGCAAGGTGAAACAGGTATAAAACATGTTTATATAATTAAGCTTACATCCTTACATCATTAAACAAATGCAGCATAAACAAATATAACACATCTCTACAAAGTTAAAATAATATTTCACAACAGTTGCTTTTCCAGAAGACCTGAATTTGATTCTCATAAATTATACTAGGTGACTCACAATTACTTGTAACTATAGCTTCAGGGAATTCGACATTTCACTTCTGGCATCTGAAGGCACTACACCTACATACACAAATCTATACACAGATAATACATATACTCATAATTCAATAACTGAAAAATTAGAACAAGTAAATACTGTGGAAATTAGGAATGGGAGCCATAAGGAGAATTTTGAAGAT
>NW_004949132.1:2701762-2703580 GCF_000317375.1 Microtus ochrogaster
TATATATATATATATATATATAATCATGTTTGCATACATGTTGACTTGTTGAGGCTTTTAATTTTCACAAATTAAAAATTATATATATTCTAGCCTGGCTGTGTTCTGTTAAGTCATTGGCCAAAAGCAGCTTCTTTATTCATTAACCAATAAAAGCACCACATACACAGAAGGACTTCCCACACCATTCCACCATACAATGGCACAGAACATATATTACCATTTCAAAAGGGTAAAATGGAGGCATAGTAAGGAAATACTGTGCCAGAGTAAAACCAGATCCCAGCAGGTCAAACTCCAAATCCTGTAACTTCATGTATGATGTCAAAGGAACTTAGCTGGCACTGCCCTTCCAGCTTGGTATAGGAGGTCCTTCTGTTTATGTATTGCTTTCAATTGGTTGAATAAAGAAACTGCCTTTCCTTTTGATAGGACAGCAATTAGGTAGGCAGAGTAGACAGAACTGAATTCTGGGAGGAATAAGAGCAGAGTCAGGCAGACGCCATGGTTCACCTGTCAGAGAGGGATGCTGGTTAGACTCGTGCCAGTAACCCACAGTCAAGTGACAATACACATTAATGGAGATGGGTTGAGCTAATATGTGAGAGTTATCAAATAAGAGGCTAGAAATAATGGGCCAGGCAATAATCTAATTAATACAATTTCTGTGTGATTATTTCGAGTGTAAGCTAGCTGAGTGGCTGGGACAAACAAGGGGCCCCGCTTCCTACTACAATTTATGAACTTTCTAAAAACTTTACTATGAGAATATAATGCCCAATAAAAGTGATATAACTTTCCTCTATGTAATATGGGCTAGATGGTATCAAAATGGGAAGCAGAGAGACCACTTAGTTATTACAATTCTTTTAGTAATGCCCACTGACAAATAGTATCCATTGAAAAGTTACATAAAGAATTAAACACTTAACAGCTAATAACAGCTATTATTCACTTATGAGTGAGTACATACCATGTTCATCTTTGTGGGTCTGGGTTAACTCTTTCAGGATTTTTTTTCTAGTTCCATATACTTTCCTGAAAATTTCATGATGTCTTTTTTTTAACAGTTGAGTTGTACTCTATTGAGTAAATGTAGCTTTTAAGTAAATGATAATCATGTAATCATGTTACAATCCACAGGCCCAAAAATGCTGAGTAACAAGTTGAACTCTAAGGTGGACTAGTGAGGAGAAGAAATACAATAATTTTTTGCAGATTGGGAATGGGAAATGAGAAATCGGGAGGTTGAGAGTTGGAGGGAGAAAGTATAGGGAGAGACAAGTGGAATTGAAGGGCATTTGGAAATAATGTGGAAACCCAGTGCAACAGAAACTCCCAGAATTTATTGATGGTGACGGTAGCAAAGACTCCTAGTAATGGAAGATATGGCTCTTAAACAGGCCATGTTCTGTAACCAGGTTAGGTTTCCAATAGTGGGAATAGGACACAGTCACAAAACCTTCAACCTACAATCTATCCTGCCTGTAAGATCTGATGGGGCGATGGAACACAGAACTTGTAAGAGTGACCAACCAATGACTAATCTAATTTAAGGACCATGTCATGTGAGGGAGCCCACGACTGACATTGCCTGGATGACCAGGAACTGGAGACTGGATATCCCAGAGCATGGATAGAAAAAAAATCAATAAAATGATTCCTGATGATATTCTGTTTTCATAGATCAATGCTTAGCCAACTCATCATCAGAGAGGGTTCCTTCGACAGCTGATGGGAGCAGATGCAGAGACCCAGAGCAAAACTTTAGGCAGAGAGAGAGAGAGAGAGAGAGAGAGAGAGAGAGAGAGAGAGAGA
>NW_004949132.1:2703680-2709121 GCF_000317375.1 Microtus ochrogaster
AGACAGAGAGACAGAGAGACAGAGAGTTCAAATTAAAGATCTCCATTGGGTCTCTCTCTTTGGAGCTCTGTGAACCCTGAAGAAGAGGGAGAGGAAGAATTGTAGTAGCAAGAGGTATGTCAAGGACATCATGAGAACACAGCCCACAGAATCAACTATCTATGGCTTATAGGGAATCACAGAGACTGAAGGAATAATCGTGGACCCTATGTGGATCAGAGCTAGGCCCTCTGCATATATGTTATGGTTATGTAGCTTGGTGTATGTGTGGGACTCCTGAGAGTGGGAGTGGTGGTATCTCTGACTCTCTTCCCTACTCTTGGTACCCTTTTATTCCTACTGGGCTGCCCCACTTAGCTTTGGTATGAGGGTTTATGCCTAGTCTTATCTTGTTATTCTGTGTTCAGTTAATATCCCTTGGTGGCCTGCTCTTATCTGAAAGGGAAGCAGAGAAGTATATCTGGGGGAAGATGAGTGGGGGGAGGGAAACTTCAAGAAGGATGTGCTATAGGAGAGAAGAATAAATTTAAAAAAATGAATAGACAATTATTGCTACATGATGCCCATGCCTGTAGTCTGAGCATTTAAGATACAGAGGCCAGAGGATCAAGCATTCATATTTACCTGCAGGTACATAGAGAGTTCAATACTAGCTTTCTAGAGGGTTGAAAAGATGATTCAGTGTATAACAGATCTGGTTGCTCTTGCAGAGGATCCAGGTTCAGTTTCGACCACCCATGACCTGTAATTCCAACTCCAGGGAATCTGGCACTTTCTTCTGGCCTCTGCAGGCAATAAGTATGCACTTGGTATACATACATCTTTGCAAGCAAACCCTTATACACATAAAATAAATAAATCTTAAATTTAAAATATTTAGGATGCTAAAATTATGGATAGCAATGTGTCATTTGACACTGACTACTGATTATTGGGGGAACACAGGTGAAATTACTCACCTCAAATGGATAATAACCTTAGAGAAGAGATGAAAGAACTAGGAGCATAGCTTAGTGATAGAGATCTTTGCCTGGAGGACTTAATCCCCCAGAACCTGTAAAAAACAGAGATGGATATAAAAGTGAGAAAAAAATATTTTTAAAGATGCCTATCTACTCTCTTTTTGAACTACCACTAAATATGTCAGAGACTTAATGTACTAGCAAGGGTCAAGAAAATGACCAATGCAAATTTTTTGATAACTGAACAAAATATCCCCATGTCACTTTCAGTTTTTCTTTGTCTGCAGCTCCTGACTATGAAACAACGATGTAGGAATCTAATTGCTCACAAAGGGACTTGCAAGGAAAGGAAAGTTGCAACTTCAACCAGTGTTATTCAACAAAATATAGTCTGACATAAGATGCTAATTTGATTTAAGATTTTTGAACTGTGTGCTAGTACAAAAGATATGCATTCAGGATAAGCTGTACTTCAAGCCTGAGTTGGATCTTTTCCCAAGCTAGAGATATGCAGTCTAGTACTCTCCTGTTATGCCAGATGATGTCAGTAGGCCCCAGCTTCCAGTCCTTAATGGGAAACAACTGATGCTTTTCAGGAGACAAGCTTCTTAATATTTAATACATTCGATGCAGTCAATAAATTATTTTGAGACAGGGTCTTGCTGTGGGAGCTATTATTTATGGATAATTTACATTTATATAGCTTTGTATATTCATACAAGTTCAAATTATATTTGTTACTTTAGTTTACATTATTTGTACATATATACAAAGTTATTTTGTCAGATTGTATATATGCATGTTTCTACCTCAGTTTAGGACATTTCGTATATTGATACAACTTGTAGGGTATATTTTCATATTGCATTATATATTACTTCTACCTCTGATCAAGATACTTACAGATTGTTTAGATTTTGAGGACATTGTCCTCATTTGTTGCACATATATTCACAGATTTTTAATATTCTTACATGAAGTTTTACTCTTTGAGTTATACAGGTATTAATTATTATAGGTCAATAGTTGATCATGTTTGTTGTACATACAGTCAGATCAAGAAGGTTCCTTAGATACATAGGGATTGTATTCTGTCTAGATAGGTATTCTTCAACCACTTCGGAGATCTGTGGAACATGGCATTTAAATAATTTGGGGTTCTGTTGACAGGAGACATGATTGTTTCTGACAGCACCAATTTATTCCCGAGAGAATGTTGAGCACCGAAGACACTCCACTTGTTTTCTTCTTGACAAAACTGGCCTTCGGTCAAGGGACTGACAATGTCTGAACCACTGACAAGTTACATAGTATCCAAACATGGATAAGCAGGACTGTCAAATCTTGCCAAGACAGGGTAAATGGTTTTGAAAAATTTCCTGCCTCTAAAAATGGTCTGTCAGTTACACTAGGCCTTAGCCCAAGTTGGCTGCTTTCAACATTGCAAAATGAGACTTTGGGTGATTGCTCAGGTATCTAATTGTCTCCATCATATATTGCTCACTTTGGAAGCTACTTGATTGTACTTCTCGCCTGCTCAAGTAATATCATCTCTCTTCTCAGGCTTCCAATGGGGTTGAAGATTAGAGAGTCATAGTTACTGTACTCTTATGATCTAGCCAAGCCATTTCCTATACAAGACTTAGACTCCATAGGATAGAATGTTTATTAAAACATTTAGCATATGTTCCTTGCTTAATATTGTTTATGCTTGTTTTAATTCTAATTATACTTTATATCTGTTTCTAGTGTATATAGTTTTGTATTGGGTTTAGAACTCTCTTATTTAAACAAAAAGGGGGGTGCTATGGGAGGATATTCTGCTCTTTCAGTCAATAGCCTTTAAGACACCAGCCCACTTGGGCAATGTCTCTTATAGTTTTAAGAGCAGTGGGAACGGTGTGCCCACTCTCTTGCTTCCAACTCTTGTGCCGGCTGCTGGACTCTGTTCCTGCTTGCGATCAGAGGACTGTTGCTTAGGATAGTGATCTATAAGTTTCCCCCTTAAATAAATAACCCTTTTATTATCCTAATTCTGAACTGGTGTGGGATTGTTTGATGGCATCAGGGTCTAGCTATATAGTCCAGACAGCCCTGTAGTTCTTGTGCCAAGTTAGCCACCAATGTATAATCTTGTCTTATGTATAAATCAATGTCTTATCTATAGCAAGTCTTTTTCTGTCCCACCAGCTGGCTTCCAAATAACAACACAGAGACTTCTTATTAATTATGAAAGCTTGGCCTATGACTTATGCTTGTTTGTAACTAGTTCTTTTTTATTTATTTTTTATTAATTTTGTTGAGCTATACATTTTTCTTTGCTCCCTTCCCTTCCTCTCCCCATCCCTTCTATCCTCTCCCATGGTTCCTATGCTCCCAACTTAATCAGGAGATCTTGTCTTTTTCTACTTCCCATGTAGATTAGATCCATGTATATGTCTCTTGGGCTCCTCATTGTTGTCTAGGTTCTATGGGATTGTGAATTGTAGGCTGGTTTTCTGTGCCTTATGTCTAAAAGTCACTTATTGTTGTAAGGAGGCTGTTTGTTCATCCCAGCCACCTAGAACCAAAATAACCACACAGAAACTATATTAGTAAAACACTGCTTGGTCCATTAGTTCTAGCTTCTTATTGGTTAACTCTTATATTAATTTAATCCATTTCTATTAATCTGTGTATCACCATGCGGCAAAGATTCGGCGTGTCTGACTCTGGCAGCTCTATGGCATCTCTCTCTGCACCTTCCTTCTCCCAGCATTCAGTTCCCTCTTCCCCACCTACCTAAGTTCTGCCCTATCAACAGGCCAAGGCAGTTTCTTAATTCATTAACAGTAATCACAGAACACAGGGTGCATTCCCACATTACCTCCTACATTACAGAAAAGTTTAAATAAAAAGGAAGGTTTAAACTTGAACATAGTAAAATTACATATAACAAAAGAGGTACCAAGAAAGATTTAAAGTTACAATATGTCTACTTATCTTTAATTATAACTAAGGAAAAATATAACTATAACTATTTATCTACTCTTCAACTCCATCAAAGACTCCAGAAGGATATTATATTACCTAAGTAAACAGGGAGTGCATTGTAAGCTACTTCCAAAACTCTAGAATTGACAAAGACATCTTGCTGCCTGGACAGTCACCCAACATTCTTCTGTACTATTGGGGCATCCATCTTCAGCCCACAGGCCCATATCCAGCAGACTTTTCCATGAAGCAGGAAGTTTCAAAGACAATTCAGTCACTTTCTTCTGTATCCTGCAAAATGTCTCTCAGACTCTTTCTTGAAGCAGGAATCCCAAAGGATCATCTCACCTTTAGGCAAGTTCAGCAGTTATTTCTCTGTGGGTCCTGAATATTCAGTGAAGCAGTCCAGGCAAGAGCAGTTTCTTGCACAAATGGCTAACCAACTCCATTAGGAGCCTCTTTGATGCCCATTTTTCTCTTGAAGTAGCTAATGCTGCCAGGAGCAGATGTATCTCATTGTCACTAAAAGTCCTAAGTTCTTAAATATTTTACATGACATATTCTGTAGTCCTTAAAAGGTTTGAAGAATGCCTATCCATCTGAAACTTATCTCTATACATATAGAAAATCTAACTAATATAACAAGCTTCACTATTATAAATGAGTATCTATTAATCTGTATTTCTTAATTATACATTACATTTTTAAATGAGCTATACAATCACAATACCTGAATCAAGAGTATATATATACAAAATTGACCTTAAATTCATATCAATAAACCAAGATCCATACCAAAGCAAATTATACATCTCCATAGCAACTTATGAGCGAGTGCATATGATATCTGTCTTTTGGTGTCTGCGTTACCTCACTCAATGATGTTTTCTAGATCCATCCATTTGCCTGCAAGTCTTAAAATATCATTTTTTTCTGCTGTATATTACTCCATTGTGTAAATGTACCACATTTTCCTTATCCATTCTTCAGTCGAGGGGCATTTCGGTTATTTCCAGCTTACAAAATATAGACTTTCACATGTACTTGTTTTTATTTAATAATTTTCTCAGTTTTGTTAAAGTGTAAAGCATATCACCAAGACAATTTAACTATTCACAGCTATAGACTGTCTGAGCTCATTAGTCTTTATATTGCCAATAATAAATGAGAAATACATGTATTTTAGTTTCTGAGACAGGGTCTCACTGTGTAGCCTTGACTGGCCTGGAATTTATTAATGCACTTTTTAATTTAGGTTCCAGAGGCACTTTATATTGCTTTATCGCTCTTGTTTTGTGAGTATTGCTCCCAAATATCATTTGTCTGTCTCTCTATCTGCCTGTTTGTTTGAGCACCGGACATAATTCTCAAGGTCCAAATCAGGAGCAGAAGGAGAGAGAGCACGAGCAAGGAAGTCAGGACCGCAAGGGGTGCACCCACACACTGAGACAATGGGGATGATCTATTGGGAACTCACCAAGGCCAGCTGGCCTGGGTCTGAAAAAG